>NC_133617.1:196857816-197157816 GCF_048593235.1 Sminthopsis crassicaudata
GGCCCATTCTCTTCGAGGATAAAAGAGGAGGGCAGTAGGGCAAGGAGCAGTCTGACTGGGAGATTGAGTTGAGATGGTGGTCTGGAAGGAGGGTCTAGGCTGGGAGATTGAGTTGAGACAACAGTCTGGAAGGATAACTTAGAGACCACTGGACCTTTACAAAATTCTGTTTTTTTTCTTCAATTAAGCATATCTCTTCCTCTCCCCCTCTTTACTAGAAGAGGAAACAAATACTTGCAGTGGTATGTGTTATCATATGTTATTATTATACTCAAGCAAAATATATTTCTGTATTAGTTGTGTCCAAAAATATATCTTGCTCTAAATATCTAGCTCATTTAGATCCATCATCTTTTTGTCAAGAAGTGGGGAGCATTCTAAATGTTCATTCCTCTGAAGTCATGTAGATCGTTGCATTGATCAGAGTTCTTATTTGGGCCCTAGATAATGGGTCAATATTCTCTAGTCCACTGTTTGCTGGGCTGGGCAATCAGCAATGGGTATCCTGAAGTTGTATCTCTATTTCAGAACTCTGGGTCCTGATTTTATGCTCTTGGTTCCTCTGGGAGGTCCCTCTATGTTATCTTGGGTCCAAGATCTGTGCTCCTGGTCTAGCTTGGAGCTCTGGATGCACCTTTAGGTGACTGTTTGCTATTGGCTTGAACCTAATACTTAGGTCCACTATCCCTCTGGGACTCTGGGAAGCCTTGTGCTGCTATTTTAGCTTGGAGTTCTGAGCACTGAGTCTGTGATCCTTAAGGCTTAGTAGTAACAAGGCACATAGAATACAGGTAGCAATGAAGCATCTCCCAAATTCTAGTTCTGAAGATCTTTTTCTTGTCTTGTGTAATCCCTTAAAGTATTTCTTTTTTTTTTTCTGGATTCTGAGGATCAGGGCCTTGTGATAAATCCAAATCTAGTATTTCTCTTCATCATAAAGGGCTATGATCCTTGAAGGCGCTCTTGTCCTAGATGAACTAATCTGCAGGAATTTCCTATTTTCAGCCATTCTCACTCAGGTGGACATTGCAAACACCTCCAATGGACTCTGCTACTGATGACAATTATTGTTTGTGACTTGGAAACTCCAGAATCTACAAAATCTAACATAATCACACTGTCATTTCATCATTTTCATTTCAGAAGCTCATTCATCTGAGATCATAAAAGAAGAAGTATAAAAGAAATAGAGATTCCATGTGTGCACAGAGTGACCAGGTTGGAGATAGGGCAACCATAGTGGTATGCAATAATGAATAAATAAAGTAAATAACAATTTTATAGCACTTGCTATGTGGCAAGTACTGGACTCAATTCTTTATAACTATTAACTCTCTTGATACAACAATTCTGCACAGTAGGTGTGATTTTTATCCCCATTTTATAGATAAGAAAATCAATGCAGAAAGAGGTTAAGTGATTTGACCAGGGTTATACAGCTAGTAAGTGTTCAAGGTCATATATGAACTCAGATTTTCTTCACTTTAGGCACAATGCTATAACCACTGTGACAGCTGGATGCTTATTGTTCTTTGTTGTTGTTGTTGGGAACCTAGCACGTTAAGGTTTACAAAGCATCTTCTACATCTTCCTATTTGACCCTCACAACAACTCTGTGTAGCAGGTGTTATTATTCCTGTCTTGAAAATGAAGAAAAGCTAAGAATAAAAGCAGAATTTTGACTAGCTTGTAGGTATCTTCAGTAGAATTTGAACTCTGCCCTTTTTGTTTCCAAAACCAGATTATTTTACCTAGCTCCATAATCCAAAGAAGCCCTTTTATCTACTTTGGAAGTTCCATAGTCACTGCTAATTAGTTGCTTTCTAGGTAAATGAAAATCTTTCTGAGTCTTCATTTCCTCAATTCAGTAATACAGGTACAACAATTGTAGTAATCTCCTTGGGTCACTGAAAAATTAGATGGGATAATCTGTATTTGCAAATTTATGTTTGCAAAATATTAAGGTCTGTGGAAAAATATGGATTTCAAAGTACTTCATATTAATGAGAAGGTTAATTGAAGCTGCGGGTCCTGGTAATTATATTTATGGAATGTTTATTTTTATTATGACTACTTTAGTATGACCATTAAGAATAGCTTCAATTTCCCTACTTAAGGGGAAATTTAATTCCCTTCTTTAAGATTCTCATCATTCTTTATTTATATTCCATATTTATATATATTTATAACTGGAAAGGACCTTCAAGTTTATCTAGGTCTATAAGTAAGGAAAGAGGCACAGAGTTAATTTCTTGGCTACAAGGTGTTTTCTGTGGAAGACCCACGTCTCTGTTAATCTTTTCTGATATGCTGCATTGCCTTTATTGTCTTGTTGAAGCTTATCTCTGGGCTGACCAGAGAAGAAAGGTGGCTATCTAACCTAATTATTTTCCTTTCTTGAGATGTAAGGACTCATGTGCTAGATGGTGGTCATGGCTTTCAAATGAATTAATATGCAATAGAAACCAAAAATTGGATAATTTTGTGGTTTTCCTCCAAGTCTTTGAAAGAAACTTGAGAGTTTGATTTAAGGATGAGCTTACTATATTCCAAATTATATTATTTTTATAATAAATTTTCAAACAGAATTTGATATTATCTTTCCATAGCAAAAGTTTCTTCTGGGAAGTCTGGAGAGTTTCAAAATTCTTTTTTTTAGAAAAGGGTATATATGTGAGTGTGTATAAGGAAGGGTAGTGGTTGGGCTTTTATTATAGCTGTGTCTCTAACATATTCTATGATCTAGGACAAGCTATTTGCTTTCTTGGCATTTATTTCCCCATTTATAAAATACACACCCACCTCATGGGGTTATTGAGAGGAGTCATTCACAAAATGATTGTAAAACACTTTTCAAGGATAGAGTGCTATAGAATTGCTTCATAATAGTGGAAGTTTTCACTTGAGTGGATATTGAAACAAAGAATTGACCTTCTCAAAAAGGAAAACACTCCTAATTTACTACAAATAGAAACAAATACATTGTTAGTTTGTACTTGTCAGGTCTCCAGCTCACAGCCTAGGCCAAGATTGATGCTCTAAAAGAGCTACTAATTAATCTCACCAATTGCTCAAGTTTGAACAAGTTTCAGAAAATTTCTTTCAGATTCCTGTGGCCATACCCTTATCTTTTGAAGAACTGGGGCCACAAGACTATGGGCCACTGGTAGGAATGGTTTTTATGGGCTCATAAAATTACCAGCCCTTTAAGGGATCTCCTTCAGCATTTAACTCTATGACCTGCTATGGCACTGACTTCCACGGATTAGTTGCTGTACAGCTTTTTTTCTTTTTCTCTCCAGAGGATGACATAATGAGGTGTTATCTGTAAAAGGAATGGGTTTCTAGGAGGGAGCTGACTGCTCTCTTTTGATACTGAATATGCTGACAAAGTTGGCCTCTCCATTGGGTAGTTCCACGAGTTCTGGGCAACCAACAAGGTAAATTTAAGAATGTCTATCCAAACAAGGGCAAGGTTAGGAAATAAAGGTGACCCTGACCACAGTTATATACAATTTTGCATGGAAATAACTGTTTTTAATACCTGTAATCATAAAGATACCTAGGGAATATACAATGTTTCTACCCCAAGGATTGCTAGGAGCAAGAATAGTTATTTTGCTATTATGTAATCCTAAAATATTTTTTGTGGCTGTTATGCCTTTTGTTTCTGTCACTTATGTGACAGGCTAGACTTCAATTTCCACATTGGTACAAAAAAAGAGTTAGACTAGGTGCCTTCTGTCAGGAAGATGCTGGAGCCAGCTCGAACTGACTCAAGAGCTGGTTGTTAAATTTTTAATATTAACATTCACATCTTTAAAATCAGAAAATGCTATAAATTTGGACATGACGTGTTTTATTGATTGACTAGACATAAGAATGTTGTTATTCATCCTTTCTTGAGGAGTATTAATGACATCAAATGCATGTCTTGACATGCGAATAAATTGTATTTTAGTGGGACAGTGCTATGCAAAGCCATCAGCTTTACTTTGTCCATCAGTCATACAAATCCATTGTAAAGACAAAGGTCAAGATGAACAGAGATGACCAGACGCAGCTCAGAATGCAATAGGTGATCATAGTCTTTTTAAATGAAGATGTTTCACAGATCTCAGTTTATCTAAGGTCAAAGCCATTGAATGAATAAAGACTAGAGAAGAATTGTGACAAAAGAAGGTAAAAATTCTGGCCAGAACAGAAAACAATTGCTATTTATACTTTTTTGAAGCTATCAGAACCTAAATAATGAACCACATTGGCTGGGCTAATAATTGGCCATTCAATAAAACACAGAGTGATTTGGATTTAAAGGCAAAATCAAATATTTCAAGAGATCAAAAATGGGAAACTGTGCAGGACAAAAGTAAATTATCCCATCTTAAAAACAAAACAAAAAAAAAAAAAGAAGAGGAGGAAGATGAGGAGGAACTTAAGAAGATGAAGGAATGTGGAGCACTAAACTCTAAAAACTTTCTTGTATAGAGAGACAGCTGAGATCTGACCTTTCCTGCTCACTTTCCACTTTCATCAGTAAATCTGTTTGGTTTGGATTCCAGAGGATATACTATTCTCTTATGGAGTGTCTCCTTCTTCCATTTTCTAGCTTTTTAAAAAAAAGTATTGTCTTCTCTCTCTTTAAATTATTAAGCCCTTGGAGGACAGGAATTGTCTTTTTCTTTTTTGTATTTCCAGAACTCAGCATAGTTATTGGCATACAGTAGGTATTTAATAAATGCTAATTGAATTACATTGATGAAAAATATTTAATAAAACAGATTAGACTTAAAAATCTGTATGTCAGATGTATCTTTTGTCTCCTGGAGAACAATTGTTATGTTTACCATGACACTGCTGTCTCTGAGGTCCCTTCCAGGACTAGTATGATGATGTTATTACAAGTTTTTAATATACAAGTGATTAAATATAGTCACATGAACATTTGTTTAATTTATATAGATAAAAATATATGTTCAACTGCATACAATTAAGCACTATTTTTCTTACTTAATTTTATTTGCTATCTTTTATTGTTTATATCACAGCCATCTCTAGATATATTGGGCTTTCTTTCTTCTCAGGACTGAGACTTTTCTTGTAAAAAAAACAAGACAAAATGAAATAGTTAAATAAAACATGATTGATATAGCAAGCATGTTTGAAAGCACATGCAAATTCTATTTCTGGGGTTTTCTTCTTCTAAGATGTGTTTTATTATCTCTACTCCAGGGCCAAAATTGGTTCAGTTTTTCAGAAACCTGTTTAAGAGTATTGTACTACACAATTTTCTCAGTTAGCATTTACTAGTGCATTTCACCAGCCTTTTTTCTAACTTAGTAGAGAAATGTGTAAGATACATAGCTTGGGGGCCAGAAGACCTGGGGTCAAGATTCATAGTTTTTGTGTGATTTGGGCAAATTGCATCTGCTTTCTGTATTTTAGTTCTTCACCTTTAACAAAAATTTTTAATTTTGGCCTCTTTAATTCCTTCCAGATGTAAATTTTTAATCTATAATAGAGATTTGCTTGACAAAATACCTTGCCCATGGTCACACAGATAGTAAAGAATCCAAAGTAAGATTAGAAAAAAGGGCTTCCTAAAGCAATCCATGTAGCCACCCTGTTTTCATCTGCTAAATTAACACACATAGAAAATGTGTTGAATATGCATGAAGAAATAAATCCTTTCATTTTATTCTCTCTACCTCTCACTTTCTAGGTACTGTCTTACCTTTCTAAATAGTGGCAGTTGTGCATACTTCCTGATTATCACAAGGAACTATAGGAATGAACAAGCCAGTGTCTTGTAAACACTGAATTCTTTAGGGAGGGTGCTCTAAGTACAGATTTATTACAATATTTACTTACTATATTGACAACTCATTTTACCTTTGTCCTTGACTGGTGAGAAAACTAACATTTCTTTATCAAATGCCCCTTTTGGGCAGTGTCTTTGAAGTCCTGTGTTGCTTTCTGTTACAGAGACAGTTGTAGGAATGTTTCTAGGCCCATGGATATCATCCCTGGGCAGTTCAACTAGAAAGATGCCTGAGTGGGAGGTGATATGTCCCTGGTATTCCAAAGCTTGTCGTGTTCCATTATTTCTTTAGTGTTTCCCAGAGATGTTGCTTTAATTCAGACTATCTCCCTTTTGGGGGGCACCCTCATTTTTGGTGCATATACAGTGAAGCAGATTTGTGAATGAGGTCGATGAAATCTGTACTTTACCTTGAGTTAATTTAGACAGCAAGTTCTTCCCCCTAAACAGAGCCATGGCCCATATACAAGTCAAATCTGCTTTTTTTCCTTGGGCAATGATTTATTTCCCTCTTAAATTGGCTGGACCAGTTAGTTTTTTATTTTTATTAAGTCGCACTATTCTTAAATGAAACTATTGATTTAAAGTCAGCTTAGTGAGGATTTAATTTGTTTTCAGGGGATTAGAGCAGGTAACATGGGATAATTTTACAATAAAGTGGAATAGAAGCATTCCTTCACATTACCCTCACCTTTTTTCTTGCCAGGCTGTAGAGACATTACAAATTTTCAAGTAAATTGTGGAAATACATTCATAAATCAGTCCTAATTCCTTTGCCTGCTTAAGGGATAGTCTAAGGAATATTTTCCCTTGACCTTGTCTCTGCTGCCCTTCTAGTGTTCGGCCATGCATCTGATGCTACTTGAGCACATGTATGAATCCCCTCCCCCCCCCCACATGTGAATCTTTTTCTAAAACATTCTCCTTCCCTTTTATAGTAGTTACTACATCATTCTTTATAATCACTTTGCCCTACTCTGCCTTTTAGGCTTAGCCAATATTTTCTTTGCTCTGCATTTAAAATAAGGATGTTCTGAAAAAGGGTGACATATCTTGTAGCTTCTTTCCCTTTTTGATGCTTTGTTGAGAGTATTAAGGAAACAAAGCATGTGTTCCTTCTTTCTTCATTCTTGTACATGCCATTTCATACTGTTTAGGAGTAGGAAACATCAGTTTTTTCTATTCCCATATGAGTGTGTGTATGTGTGTATTCCTTGTAGTAAAAGGTCTGTTGAAAAGTGACATGGACTATGATCTGGCCTCAGGATGACATTAAAGGATCAGTTGACTGAAACTGTTTAAACAAAACTAAGGAATTCTGTCCCCCAAACCCCGAAATATTCTCTTGTCATTGCTAGCCTGCTATCTCTGAACTGTGCTGTCATTGCTCATTTTAGACTGAGTCTTTTGCAATCAAATATACTTCAAACTGGTTTCCAGATTGATGGCCCTTGGTCTGGGACTGTTGAAACCATTTTGGTAAAACACTATGTCTATCTTAAGTTGTTCTCAACTTGATCTTATTGAGGCAGCTGAGGGGTCACTGAGGCAGCTGGGGAATGAGAGGAATTAAGTATTAGCCTGCTGATATGATCTGATGTTTGTGTCTGATCAAGCTGTACTTGCTATCATGTCTTTCTTTTTAGCAGAACAAATGATTGCCTCTACATTCATTCTGGAAATAAGGCTACATGAATAAAGTGTGTACCAGGGAAAAAAAAGTCTGATGAAGAACCTTGGAGAGGATGGGAAAAGGGAGACTGTCAAATGCTTACATTTATAAATGGTTTAAACACTTATCTAAATAAAGACTTATTTCTTGAGTTGAGTTGCCTTGGAAGGAATGAGTTTCCCAACACTACTTTATTTGGGTAGGATTATAGTATCACTGATGAAGGTCTAGAAGAGATGTCCAATGCCAACTAACTTAGCCCTTACATTTTATAAATGAAGAAACTGGGTAGCAAATGAACTAATTGTATGGTCTTTCCAACTGAATGCCTGAAAAACATGTGGGTTACTGGGTACTATGTGGCCATTCCTGAATCCATCAATGGAAATACTCATTGGATGACTCAAATTAAATGCTTCTTATTGTGGTAAGTCCCCAAACTCATGTTCATTATTATTTTAGAAACTGAAAAAAGAATGAATAGGATTTTAATCGTTGTACAAAGGAAAGGAACTAATAGCAATGATTTTTCCTCCTTTTATCTCATCTTTTAAAGCCATTTCCCTTTGGTTTATTTTAAATAGAAGGAGTTGAAAGTGGACAAACTCAGAAAACTTTTTGGCCTCTCTGTTTTTATTCCAACATAACTTTTGAAGTAATTTATTCAAATTTCTTATTTTGTCATCCAAAATTATTCTTCCTTCTCTCCCTCTCATTTTTCTTCCTTTCCTCCCTCCCTCCTTCCCTCCCTCCCTCCCTCCCTCCCTCCCTCCCTTCTTCCTTCCTTCCTTCCTTCCTTCCTTCCTTCCTTCCTTCCTTCCTTCCTTCCTTCCTTCCTTCCTTCCTTCCTTCCTTCCTTCCTTCCTTCCTTCCTTCCTTCCTTCCTTCCTTCCTTCCTTCCTTCCTTCCTTCCTTCCTTCCTTCCTTCCTCTTCATCTTTTATTCTTTTCCTCTTCCTCCTCTTCTTTCTCCTCTTTCTTCTCCTCTTGTTCCCTATCTGACCTATACTGAAAGGTTGATTTTTATGGAAGCTTTGACCATGTCTATTCCTTAGTTGGGCTTATTTATCCCACTATGGACAGCTTTTTGGGCTCCTACTATAGGGGGCTTAATTTGCCATTGCCAGATTTAGTGCATATACCAATTAGACTTTAGCTCATTAAAGCTTAGAAATCCTGGACACGTGGTCCACTACCCTCAACCTCTGCCAATTGTAGGTATTACAGGTTTATGTCACCAGGTCTGATCAAGCCAATTTCCCCTTGATATAAATCAGCCAAAGTGACTTTCTGGTTTGGTCATGTACTCTTATCTAGTGCCTCTGCAAGAATTCACTCCCATTGTAGGAAGTTTCGCTTTTTGCCTCTTAAACTCTTAGTTCTATTTAAACCTCAGCCCAAGAGTGAGTTCTGTTAAGTAATACTTATTAATCTCCACTGCCCCTGAACCTGTCCCTGCCCCTACTTTTTATCTCCTATTTTTTTTTTTTTTAGTATTTTATTTCTATGTGTTGTCTTTTCACTTGTCCAAGTATACATTGGCATTCTGCACAACCCTCACCATCCAAGCATGGAAGTTCCTTTTAGTCAGAGAGTGTTCATTTTTATATTTGTCTATTTGGTATCTGGTACATAATAATAAATGTTACTATAAAATTATAATAAATATTTGTTTAATTGGATTGAATTAAATCACTAAGAGTAAATAGTAATTTCTCCCTTATTTTTAGCATATCCATTCCACTAATATTCTCATTTTGCCTTCTATGTATGGAATACAAGTTGAATGAAAGACATGGTTCCTTGCTGCCAAATGTTAGGCATGTGACATGAGATGATAAACAGTTTTATCCTTTTAGAGGTAAATTAGAGTTCTACTTCATTAAATTTTGAAGTTGATTCTGCTAAAGATTAGAGAGATATTAAGTATATTGGCCTTGAAATCAGAAAACTTGAGTTCAAATATTGCCTCTTCCCTTTATAACTTGCTGTGTTAAGTTGGGCAACTTAACATCTTAATGTTGCTAGCCTTAGGTTCCTTATATATAAAATGGTACTGGAGGAGATGTTGAAGTAGATATTCTCTAAGACCCTTTCTAATTCTAACTCCATGATCTTGTGATTATATGTTGTCATATATATGTGGGGGCATGAAAGAGAAAGGAATTAGCAAATAGTTGAAGTATAATTATAACTTACATCTATATAGTACTTTAAAGTATATAAATCATTTTATATAAGATCTCTGGAGTTATGGAGTGCCAACCTGTCAAATAATCTGTGGGGATTATTTGCCATCAACTAAAATATGATCAGATGTGGGAGCCACTGAATGAAAGAAAGTTAATGGATCTACAAATATTTTCAGTAACATTGACTTTAAAGATGGAAAACATTTATCAATTGAGGTGGAGTACTGAACAACTGAAACTTTTGCAACTTTAGGTCTTGCAGCTATTTATAAAAATCCATATACCTTCCTCTCTCTCTCTCTCTCTCTCTCTCTCTCTCTCTCTCTCTCTCTCTCTCTCTCTCAAGATTAAGCAACAAAAGATGTTTTCTGTAAACCAAGGTACAAAGTACAATTCTGCCTTCTCTCTGGCTGATGTACTAATGTATAACTGTAGGATTTAATTTTGCTTTACATTAATCAAACAACAATAAAGGCCATAAAACCCCACTAAGAAGCATTTTAACTTAAGATCCAATGCTAAACACTCTGGGATTTTGCCCATTGTCTCCTTCAGGGCCCCTGTTAGAAGAATTAGATGGCAAGGAAAAGAAAGAAAAATTGAACCCACTTTTTTTTTGCATATTGGGGGAGAAAACATATAATAAATTAGGGGCTGGGGGAGGAAAATCAAGGCCAGAGGTAAACGAGCTTTAATTGTGTGAGCTGCTCTTCCTCTTATGGTCCCTGCCAGCTGCTGCTGTTATTGCTACCTTCCTGTTTTAAGATGAAAGCAATGATGGTAGACACGTGCAGACACACAAAAGAACCTATTTGGACTGGCGTGTCAGCTCATCTTTATCAAATGTTGCACAGGTATATTTTGTTGCCATGCTTCATTACCTCAGAATGGCATGCCTGAAATGTTTGTCTCTTCTATAAACCCAATAGCTTTCCCAGCGAGGCACATTTGACAGAGCAATAGACGGGTATTTCTTTTGCCGGCATTGGTTTGTAAAGGCCGGGCAATTAAGGAGAGAGAGAAAGAGTGTGAGTGTGTGTGCGCATGCATGCGTGCCTGCATATGTGTATGTGCGTGCATGTATGAATATATAAAAAGAGGGAGTGGAGATGTGTGTTCTTTCTTCATGCCTTCTCTAGTTATAAGAAAATGAGAAAAACCCGTATGTTTTAAGAAACGTGGGGAGCATTTTAGGAAGAACCATTCCCCTTCTGTTTGGAAAAAATGTAGGAAATGTCATTTTCTCCAGATGCTGATTTTAAGAATATATTTTTTAACTGAATCTGTATGCACCATAAAAGATTGCAAGGAAAGACAAGTTACAGCGAAAAGGTACCATGAGGTACCTAAGAAATATGAGAATATTAGCTAGAAGTGAAGTTTGTATTTCTAACTATAAATAAGAGTGCTACATCTGAAACTACTTCTTAGTTGCCTATTGTCTACTTGAAATAAATATTTCCAACCTGTTTATTAAAGATTAAATTCATACATATTAGAATTAGATGAAGTTTATTCTATTCCCACAAAATCTCATTGCTGCCCCATATAATAATGACATTTGCAAATCAAAACAAAATCACTGTTGCAGGCCTAAAGATTTGTTAAATCTGATATCCATCCAATTTCTTGCCTTTCTACTTGGGTCACTGTTCCCACTGAATTTTGTAAAGCTGTCCCTGGTTTCTATGGAAGCAACCAATGGCTGTTTTGTAAGATGTCAAATTCATTAATACACAATATTTGTTCTGCCATCTGACTTTGTCTTCATAGAAATATTAGCTCACACTTATTTTATACCTTGTGGTTTTAAAGTACTTAACTCATGACAACCTCATGTGGAAGACTGCCACTTCCATTTTATAGAGGAGGGAATTGAAAGTCAAAGACATTAAATTATTTGTAGCTACTGGATGTTGGAATTGGCACTTGAACCCAGCTCTTTATTCCAAATCCAATATTCTTCCACAAATATTAGGCTGCTTTTTCAATGTTTCAAGAGGTAATGCAAATTCATTGGGATATTATTAAGGAGAACTTATGTTAATCCTCTATTATGAAAATAACTTAAAAATTAAAAAAAATTGAGTCAAGGTGGCTAGTGATAAAATGGGATTTCACATGCTAACAAAGTAGTATCTGATTTTTTTTAATTCAGAAAAAAAATCAAAATTCAGAAAAAGCATTGAAGTGAAAGGATATTTTTAGAAACTTGTGTCTACTTAATTCATAGAATGTTGAGAAGATTAATGAAGGGAAAAATGCTTGAGATCCTGGATGAAAGACACTATAGAATGTAATTGTTGGACCTTGCTTAGCACAGAAGAATGCCTATTTGGCTCACCGGAGGAGATAACTTACCTTAAGTAGTGCTTTTTTGAGGTTCACTTTTGTGAGGTAACACATTTTCTTTACATTATTTTACTGTGGAATATCATTATACTAATTCACCTGTGTCAGAGGACAAGAAAGAAGAGGTTATTCTGTGTGGTGGCAAGTTGGCAAACTCAACACAGGAATTTTTCTTGAATTCTGTGAATATGACAAGCTTGCTTTTACCTTTACAATAATCTATTCTTATTCTTAGCACTTCAGTGTAAGAAAAAAAATGTAGCATCTAGAGTAAAGTATGAGAAGAAACAAACATTAGTGGAATTTATTGGAAAAAAACAAAAAGATAATTGTAATAGTATTTTTTAAGTAGTATAAACATAGGATAAAACTAGAACATTAGCTTTGGAGTCAGAGGACCTGGGTGTGAATCTTGACTTCTTATTATCTTTGTGTTCTTAACCTAGTCACTTCATTTCTCTCAGTCTTAGGACTTCACATTTCTTAAATAACAGGGTTGCACTGGACAACTCTGAGATTCCTTCCAGCTCTAAATTGATGATCTCTTGATTTATGAGCATTGTCCCTTTAGAGCTATTGAAAGGAGAGACATTTTAGAAATAGGAAGTATCAGTTGAGCACAGGTCAGATTCCATTATGGCAGATTTCTCCACAATGAAACCATACTGTCAAGATTTCTTAGCCCCAATTGATGGGGGTTAGAAGCAGGTGAAGGTCACTTCAAACCTTTTTAAAAAACCAGTGACTTTGGATAAATGAAATCTAATAAAAATTGAGAATCCTTTGTAATTTCTTCAGTTATTTCTAGCTTACTTATTTCTAGTCTAAAAAATGATTTACTGGAGAGCCCAACTAGGACTCACTTCATTGTCTTCTATACATTTCTGAGCTGGTCTTTGGTGGTTAGTCCAGGGTGGATTTAGCATATTTATATGGTCTTTTAAAAAATCTATATAGCTTATTTTCCTGGGAAATTGAACTTAAAATAACTTTAAAAAACAAGGTATACAAATTCATATATTTCTAGAGCTAGAAAAGATCTTAGAGATTATCTAAAACAACTTTCTCACTTCACAGATGAGTAAACTGAGACCACAGGAAATACACTGACATAGGGGAGATCTCACTTATTTAATGGCAGAATTGGACTTAAACCCAGGTCATCTAAACTCTCATATAGTGTTCTTTCCTCTATATTGTACTGCCCTGATCTTTAAGGTATGAAGCCATGTGTTTGGGGATTCTGAATGTTGCTTCCTAAATTGTCACAGAAAAGGATTTAGGTTAAAAGTATGGAAAAATATTTGTAGATGAGCATATATATACATATATATGTATATATATATATATTCTGTGTGTATATCTGCTTTATGATACATATATAAATGTTTATTATGCTTTACAAATATAAGTATTATATATATATATGTTTACACACAATTATACTTACACATATAAATTTAAACACACACATGCACACATGCATGGGGGAGGGGCTAGACCTATGCTTTCATGGTTATAGGGAACTCTCAGTGAGAAAACTCCCTCTTTTATAGTCTCAGGGAATTGCCTGGTGCACTAAGAGATTAAGCAACAATTATAATAGCTAGCATTTATAGAATACTTCAAAGTTTGCAAAGTGCATTTTACAAATATGTTCTCATTTTAACCTTATAACAGCCACAGGAATTAGATACTTTTATTATTTTCATTTTATAATTGAGAAACTGAGACTGGCAGAGGTTACATGACTTGCCCAGTGTCACATAACTAGTAAATGTCTGAGGCAGAGTTTGAATGAGGTATTCCTGACTCCAGGGACAGTGCTTTCTATTCACTGAGCCACCTAGCTGGCTAAACTTCTTACCTAGGGTCACATAGCTAGTAGGTGTCATAGGTAGGATATGAACATGGTTCTTCCACCTGTATGGAGTACCATGGTACCTCTATCTATACACATATCCTTCATATGTCATACTCATATGTATACACACATGTGTATACATATATATATATATATATATATATATATATATATATATATATATATATATATATATATATTTAACCCATGGCATTTTTCAATTTGGGGGATCTTTGTAGAATAAAGTAGTAGGAGGAGCTTTATATTGCTAAGTTTTATGTGACTTTATGGCCTTTTTGGGAGTTTTCTTGGCTAAGACAGTGGGATGGTTTGCTATTTTCTTCCTCCAGCTCATGTTGCAGTTGAGGAACTGAGTGGCCAAGGGTCACATAGCTAGTAAGCTATCTCAAGGCAGATATGAATTCATGAAGGTAAGTTTTCCTGCTTCCAACTGCAGTTTTCTATCCATTGCAACACTTAGTTATTCTGCACAAAAAGAGCTAGAAGAGGCCTAAGAGATGAAGAGATTCTATTGCACTTTGTATGTCTTTCATTGCTTTATAAATATGAATTGTTGGGAGCAGCTAGGTGGCGCAGTGGATAGAGCACCAGCCCTGAATTCACGAGGACCTGAGTTCAAATCTGGTCTCAGACACTTAACACTTCCTAGCTGTGTGACCCTGGGCAAGTCACTTAACCCCTGAGGGCAAGTCACTTAACCCCAGCCTCAGGGGGAAAAAATAAAAAATATGAATTGTCATTATGATCATCCTCATCATCCTCATCTTCATCTTCATCATCTGATAGAACTGGGCAACCTCTCTACCTTTTGGTCTTTCAAAACTTTAAAATACCATTATGCTCATAGTTCATTACGGATAATAGAAAATATGTTCCTGGAATTTATTGTGGTAACTTCAGGATCAGTGTCAGAATATGAAATTCATAGAATTGTAAGCTTCAAAGTATCTTAGAGATTTTTTAGATTGGTCTCCTAATGCTACTGATGAAAAACCCTGAAACCCATAGAGTCAAAGTGACTAGGTTATAGTCATATATCTATTAAGCAGAAGAACTAGAATTGGAACCTAGGACCTATTTACCCCAAAGTCATTGTTCTTGTTAACTTTTTTTAAGCCATGTTAAACAAAATTACAGAGACTCAGATTTGGAAGAGACCTGAGAGCCTTCTGGATCTCTAAAAAAAAAGTCTTAGTCAACAAAGTACCCAACAAATGGGCATCAAGCCCTGATGGATGATCTCCAGGAAGGGTGATTTGTTTTTTACCTCAAGAGACCACCCATTCCTCTTTTTGAAAGCTTTATTTGTAAGTAATTACATTGAATCTAGATTTGTATACTTGAAAATTCTGCCCATTGCTTTAAGTTCTGAACCCCAGAGCCAAGCAGAGTGAGTTTAATCCTTCTCTCATATGACAGTTTTCTAGATACTTCAATATAGCTACTATGATTTCCCTATATCTTTTTTTTTCAATGAGAGTGGCTTAGTCATAATATCTATCAATTCTTTCAGAACACAAGAATATAGATCATCTGGAATTGGTGTATTGAATTCATCAGGACCATCCAAGAGCTCTTTTCCTAGCTTTCTACTCATTTTGGTTATTAACTCATCAGTAGCCATTGTTATTTTGTCTTTTAAAATCCAAAGATCATTCATTCTCCTTGAAAGAGAAAAGAAAGAAAATACCAGCAGATAACTCTTTCTTGACTTCTTTACTGATTATCATGGACAAGTCACAGTATCTCTTTTATTAAGTACCTACAACATACAACACAAGGGAGCAAAGTACTGCAACAATGCTCAGAAACTTTTCTGGTATCAAGTTTTTCCTTAGATTCTTGCCTTCTCATTCACTTTTCCAAAGTACAGTGTGCCATTGATTTGTGGTATTACAGCTATCTGTGTCCAGAGATTAATTCTTATCTTTTTAAAGAGACATGTAAGAAGCCTGTTGACTAAGACAAAACCTTATGACCTTCAGCTTTCACCTTTCTTGCCTGAATTCTTGACCTATTGCTCTCTCTGATTTCTGGTCTGGATTTTAGCTTAGTAGTCCCCTCATACCTGTCCACACATTTCCCAGATGGCAATACATTATCTAATATATGTACTTGTATGTGATTATCTTTTGTAACCTAGATTTTAGGTGAGAGGATATTGTCTCGACAGCCTCCTAAGACCAGTGTACTAATGTAATAAGGGAATAGGAATCATTTACTTAGGTCTAGTAGCTCACTGATATAACTGCTAACCAAATGACCCATGGGAAGGAAAAAGAAGTTTTAGCGTTACCTTTATTCACCCTCTTCCCTCTGATTCTATGAGGGAATGACTGTAGTGGCTTTTTCTACATCTCCACAGAGATATTTGTATAGTCAGTGACTGAGGTCACAAGATAATTTCTTTATGCCAGATGCCATTGGAATAATCTACAAGCATGGGTCATTGAATCTGTGGGAGAAGCTAATTTATGGAGATTCTGGTCACTACAGCTGGTGTAGAGAAACACCTGCATTTTGCTCAGCATCGGTTGTGTTTAATGTCATATTTATTGTCACAAGAAAAAACTCAGCATGGTGTAAGTCATTCATTTATTCAATAAATATTTATTTATGTGCAAAGTGCTGAACAGGGTATACAAAAAACATATGGCATATTCCCTGTCCTTAAGGAGTTTATAATACCCTAGGGAAGGGATGGTCATGGGATTTAGAACTGGAAGGGATTGTGGAAAGCAATTAGCATGGCTCCCTTATTTTGGAGGAAAGTGAGACTCAATGAGTTGGCCAATTTCATACATATGAAATAGGAATTTGAACCCACAGTTCATTGACTATAGATGCAATGCTCTTTTTTATTATATTCAGTCTACCTACCTATCATAATGGGAAATACTACCAAGCAGGGTTTAAGGAAACAGGGGTTCTAGTTTAGGTTATGTACTCAATTATCCAGGCAAATCATTTCATTCATTCATTCATTCATTCATTCATTCATTCATACATTCATTCAACAAACAGTGATTAAGCTCTCCTAAATACCGGTATTATGCTGGGTTTGGGGGAAACAATGGTAAAAGTGAAAATCTGTTTTCAAGGACCATGAATTCTCTTGAGCCTTCCTGTGGCTCAGTTTCCTCATCTATAAAATAAAGGTAATTGTATTCAGAATGAATAAGGCCAGGTGAAGTTTTCTCAAAAAGTTTATGAGATGGACTGGGTCAGGTTTTAGGCCTAAATCATGTAATCCCTATTCCCAGAGGCCTTTGGCCCAGGTTGCAGGAAGGCACATGATCTCTAGGCCTAGAGTTCTTAGAGCAAGAAAGGTCAGAATCAAGGTCTGAGCTTCAGGAAGTGACTGGATGTGTCGGGACCCACAGACAGCACTCAACATTGGTGACCATTGGTCAGTAAAGGTCACTTCCTTTTTAGTCTGTCCAATGAAAAAGACTATTTAACTAGCTTTACTATTTCCTGTTTGCCAGGCCAGGCACATGTTGGGAGCTGAGATGCCTCGGAGTGTGCTTGGGCCTCCCCTGCAGGGACTGAATAAATGCTTTCTATGTATCTGAAGACGTCTCTGATTAGTTAATTTGGGTGGGGGGGTATAGCTCCATCCCACACAAGAACATCCCTTTGAGGTCTATAATTTCTCTTTATGACCTGAAAATGTTTTCCTGCAATTTCTGTTATTCAGTAGTTACAATGTGCTCATTTTTTGTTTCAAACGCTCTGAAATGATCAAACAGCTGTGGATTACAATATGAGTTTAAGTTCTGGATTGGTGATCATAATTTTGGACAGGACCGTCTCCAGCCCATTGCCTCCCTCTCATACGGCCTGGGTCTCCTGCAGCTACATGGGATGGCAGCTATGTTTTTGCCTCTGAAAGTTCCGAATGCAACAAACCACCCCCTTTCCTCCATGTCCCTGTTTGCCCATGGTTAAATTTAGTTTCACTCGAACAATTTGATCCATCTGGGAAGACTTTCTCTTTGTGACAGGGTTTTCTTAGGCAACCCAGAAGGGATTAAATGATAGGAAACCAGGGACAGCTATCATAATAAAGGGAGAAGCGTTTGTGTTTAACAGAGCCTGGTAGAGTTGGTTTCGCCAACCACTAATCAAAGGTTCCTTTTTGGACTTACTTTGTTTTAAAGTTACTCTAAGCCTGTGTTTACACAGACAAAGTGAAGGGGAACCGTTGAGACAATTATCTGAATAATTCTGACAAAGGAAAGCCTGCTATTGAAGAAAATGGGAAAAGAGGTTTTATTGGCCTGAATTAATCAGACTGGCTATCTACACAGATCACATTTTCCAGTCAATTGCTCAATGGGGCTCAACTCCAACTTGGTCTGTTTAAACACAGACTAAACAGTCAAGAAGCTCAGTTTACTGCATTCTAATAATGAGTGAATTTGATGTGTTTCTCTTTGTTCCTGTCATCGTCCTTCCCCCTTCCCTCTAGCCCACAGACACCCCTCCCTACTCTCCAAGCAACTTAGCTTGTGTGAACTCTGATGGGAAAGAAAGGAGGAAATAGAGTGTCTGTTATTTCATCTAGCAGGGGGAAAAAAAGCAACACCTTGGAGGTGAATGATAGATATTATTATAAGAGAGTTGTAGCTCAGGGCAGGTGAGTGGTGTGTTAATGAGGCGCCACCTCCTGCTTTCTGACAGATGACTGTCATTGTTCAAACACTGCCATCCAGATTGATTGATAGCTGGGTCAGCCTGCCCTGCAGTTGGAACGAACTGTCTTCTTTCTTCTGTTGATGTCTCTAATCTGCTGACCTGAGGATGACCCAGCAGAGGTGGAGCTGAAATTAGCATGTCATTTCCTCTTGTTAAATATAAAAAAAGAGGGGAAAGAGAAAGAAGAGAAAAATGCAAACATAGGAAAACTATATTGCTCAAGAGCAAAAAAAAAAAAAAAAAAAAAAAAAAAATACCAATCCGTGCAAGAAGTCCCCCCTGGTGATTTAGGCTAATACATTTCTAATAAAGATTGAAAACATATGTTAATACTCACTTATGTCATGTCAGTTTAGCCCATATAGGAAGACATATAGGATCTTCCTGGAATACATAAAGGGAGACGATACAGCCGCTCCTGGAAAGCCGCTGAATTTGATCATTAGTTTTTGTTCTGATTGACATCAGTCTGGTTTCTATTTTAGCTGGTCTTGGAAATGAGTTTTAGGAGAGGAATAAATAAACAAGTACAGCATATATATATATATATATATATATATATATATATATATATATATATATATATATTCTTTTAGAAATGAGATAAGTTAAATCATAGGATTTCATGATGTTCCTCCTGAGAGGGACCTTGGAAATAGAGGTCTCAAAGAGAATATCCAATCATTCTTTTTCTTTTCTTTATTTCTTTTTTTTCTTTTACAGGTGAGGAAACTGAGACCTAGAGAAGAAAAATGATGTATCCAAAGTTACCCAGGGAATGAGTGGCAGCTTTTGGACTGACGGGATGCAAGGTTCCCATACTACTTTTATCCAGCCTCTCCTTAAGAAAATAAAGTTTGAAGAAGTCTTGCTTCTCTTAGCTAGTTAATAATTTTCCTCTACAAGCCTCCTTCCACTCAGTGGTAATTGGTTTTTGTCACCATGGTATACTCCCACTCCCAGCACACCAATTCCTCACAACAATAATCATCTGATTTGTGCACTTCACAAGAAAGGGGATGAATGCACTGGCTGCGTGGTCCCCTTAGGCACCTCGGAATCTCCAGTCTCATCCTCACACATTATGAAATCTCTGCATAAAATTGTGATGATAATATTTGACTTCCCCTCCTTCAACCATCATTCTTATCAATCTTCTCTATAACTGAACACCTACATTTGCATGGCCCTGTCAAGCACACAGGAGGGTAGAGGAGGCGTTCATCCAAAAATATTGTACATTGTCTCTGAACAGTCATAGGGCTCCTATCCCAAGATGACTACAACAAGATGGAAGCATTGAAGAAAAACTAAAAACATTAACAGTGGGCCACATGAAAGAGTGAGAAAATCTAATTAGTAGAAATTTTGTTTTTCTTTGAAGTACAAGAAGAGAACCGTATTAATGAAGAGAACTGGAGAATTTCTGGAATAGGATCAGTATCAAATCACAGACTTAGAGCTAGAAGAAGCCTTAGAGGTCTGCTGGTTCAACTTCTTTTTATAGATGAGAACATTGAGGGGTGAAGTTCCTAAAGTCATCTAGTAAAAAGTTATAGATAAAAGGTTTAAAAATCTAGAGATGGAGGTCAACTATTCTAACTCCTCCTCAAGAAGCTGTCATTTGCAAAAGTTCCTCCTGGGAAGCAGTCATTTGCAAAAGTTACCTAAGTGGGATTTGGATAGATATCCTCAAATTTTAGAACGAGTATTCTTTCCATTGCTCTGTGCTGTTTTTCCATGGAGGAATCAGGATTCAAACCCAGATCCCAAGTGCAGTGTGTTCTTTCTATTGCACTATGAACATTATTCTCTCTTAAAGAATTGCCTATTTAACCAGATCCCTTAGTTCTTTTTAATATTTATGTCTATTACTGTCACTTTTGGGGTACGCCCTATCTCAACATTTCCACCACTTCACTACATGACTGACCCAATTTTCTGTGGTCATACAGGTCTCCAATAATATTTTAAAATTTGTATTGATGTGATATTATAGCTTACTTACAGCTACCTGACTTTGCAGTGATCTTTGGGCCACTTGTAATTTTTTGTGGTCATACATGTCTTCAATATTTAAAAATTTCCATTGATGTAATGTTATAGCTTACTTACAGCTACCTGACCTTGAACTGCTCTTTGGACCACTTATAATTTTGGTTCTTCAGAGATAGTCATGTGCCATGATTAGCAGCCACAAAGTATTGTTGTTAAAGATGGACTTTTGTACTAGGGTGTACCTTTGGCTCTCAGAAAGTGCTACCCAGTTTTCAAATGCAATCCAATCCAGTTTATGTTTCATTTAATTCAGATACCTGTTCATTGTTCATCTCTAAGATATTTTCAACAATACTATTTTACCTAGCACAAGTTATAAAAAGTCAAATGGGTACGAACTATTGGACTATAGGATTGGATAATTTAGTACAGTAAGAATATTGGAGACCATCTAATCTAACCCTATGACTTAAAAGATGAAGCAGTAGAAGAGCCACATAAATTAATTGACTTTCTCAGAGTGCTAGTTAGCCAAGCTAGAATTGTATTGTTTCAAGTATTTTAAATAACTTATTAGGTGGGGAAAGGTCTTAATGTCAAGCAATGATTAATTCCTTCCCCAATTAAAATCCCTTGCTCTGAAATATATATGAATATAGAAATCTGAAATACTAGTGGCATTTGAAAAAAATTATAAGACCTCTTGGGTTTGGGGTAATTGCTGACATCAATGTCTCCCGGACAAGTGTTTAATCAAACTTGAGTTAAGACATTTAAAAATAATGGAAAGACACCATTACTAACACTGAGAATTCAGACTATCTTTACTGATGATATGCTCAAACTGATGCTTGATGCAGAAGCATGGAAGAAAAAAATCAGGATAGAATCTGTCAGATTCATTTTTTCTTTTTTTTTCTTGTTGGTGAATTTATTTTCCAGGTTTTGGAAAGAGTATGTGACCATGTTCTAAGAAAGTACTTTTTCTCCCTCTTCCTGAGATTGTATTTCAATTTTTATTTCCAGTGACTCATGTACTTGAGTCCTTATATCTCTATTGGATCATCTCTATGCCCTATCAGTCACTCTTCAATTTGGCTTTTATGCCAAGTATGGAAATGGTGGTTTCTGTTGGTGACAGAAGGATAAGATACAGAGGAAGGGAAGCCTGCTGAGTTGGTAAAGTCACCTGGAATTGCTGTCATGCTTTGGCAACCTCATCAGAACTTATTATAGGTGCCAGTTTTGTGGAGCAGATGAATCTAAAGGAATATTTAAGTATCATTACCAGGATTGAGAGCAACAGAATATTGAATAAGCCAACTGGGATTCTAACCTAGGCAGTGAGTCAGGAGTCCATCATCAAAATACTACATATATTCATAGCACTTCTGTGATTACAAAGTATTTTCATATTCATGACATCATTTGATCATTACAAAATCCCTGTGAAGTAAGTATCACACCTGCTTTTCAGTGAGGAACCAGAGACTCAGAACACACAAGGAACTTGCCTAAAATCATATATTTTACTGCTCTCTCCATATAATTGGAATAATTGTAAGTCAGAGCAGAGCAGAGTTATAAACAAGGCAGGCAAACCGAAGTCAAGCATATTGGTGGTAGGTATAAACATTGGGCTAGAAACCCATAAGACAGATGGACACTAAGAGGACACGATTACTGATGGACTAAAACAAAAAATAAGTCAATAACTGAATTGGTAGATGATCACAAATGAAGGCAATTTGATGAAGGAGCAAAGTGGTTATTTTTACTAAATGTAAGAATATAGTTAATATAAAACATCTCAGCTCTGAAACCTATCATAATCACTCCTTGACACTTCTGGATCTGTGGATTGATCAGCGATAATTAAATGGGAACTTCCTTTTGGAGATTTGCAGCATATTCTGGAAGATCACAAATGAAAGGCGTATGTAAAGAAAATTTAAAAAAATAGTAAGTCATAAATGCATATTATTAATCTGTTTTATCATTTTCTACCATAAGCGTACTTACATAAATTTATTATAAATAGTTAAATTGTATTAAAAGTTTTAGTGAGCTAACAGAATGATGGGTTTTGCACTCTCTTTGGAAAAGCCTCCTTTTTGTCTCTCAGGCATTCATACTGAATCACATGATCTTCTCCCTTCGTGATCCTTGAATCTTGTTCTTTTCATGGAGGAAAATTCATGAAGCAGGTGCTGCAGCTGCATTAGTGGCTGTGAAGACTGCATAGTATGTGAAGACTCATGTAAAAGCTGCATCTTTTTATGGGTGTGCTGTTTTATTTGTTCTATGTGTTAAATGAATTGAAATGATCAGAATTATTAAAAGTAAAGGTTTATTGGTAGGGTCTAAAGTTATTCTTGTCCTTTCACTTTGTGAGGATCGTATGCTCTTAACCCCACAGGATAACTGGATTTGTTTTCTCTGGAACAAAGAACAATTCCATAGCTTGGTCCCACCCAGGGAAGGGTATTTGTGTATGGAGGAGGTAGATGGTACAGTAGATAGAGTGCCAGGTCTGGAGACAGGAAGGCTCAGCTTTGTGAGTTCAAATTCAGCCTTGGACACTTACCAACTATGTGATCCTGGGCAAATCATTTGACTATATTTGCCTCAGTTTCCTCATTTTTAAAATGAACTGGAGAGGGAAATTCAAACTATTTCAGGATCTTTGCCAAGAAAACTTCCAAAGGGATCATGTAGAGATGGATATGACTGACTATGACTCAGCCAGTAGAGACTAGAGTATATGACTAGAGAACAAGGACAAAGTCTACTATCTATAAATATGATTAAAATTTCACAGAAGGGAGAAAAATCTATCCTTAGCATATGCTAAGACACTAAGACCTGCTATAGATATTAGATTTCTTTCTATAAGCAGATGACATCACATACTTAATAGTTTTTAATTCATAAATGGAAGGAATAGTAATAACCAAAGAGGGAAGGAGAAGTTTCTATTCATACAATAAGCCAAGAGAGATCAGTAATGAAAAAAGTATCTGAGGTTCTCCATGGGATGCCTTAGGAATTATGAAATTATAGAAAATTGTTGCTCATTTAGCTTTATTGAATTATTCATGATTTGATCCAATATAGACCATCAATAGCTCTTAGACTTAAAATTTAAATACTAATTTTTAATTTTACATACAAAATGATATAATTTCCTCCCCCAAATAATGGAGCACACTTTTAGAAAAGAACATATACATTCCAAAAATAGGATGTAATTCTATTAATGGAGACATGAAACAAAGATTAATGGAATGTGGACAGTTTTTGATTAATTTAATATTTTGTTCCACCATTGGTAAAAATAATTCACCACTATTAGCTGTTAATGAATATTGGTGTTTTATTGATAGGCCCCAAAGAAATTAGGTTTAAATTTTTTTTTTACTTTAAAATTTCTAAATTGGATCTTAGATCCTTAGTACCATATTTCTTGTTCCTACTGATTTTTATCATCATTTTAGCTGTGATAAAGCTTTGATTTGATAAAACTTCCTTTCCATTGGTGATACTCTTTGTATTCTACTTTACCATAATCACAACTCCCTGCTGGATACTTTTTCCACCCTACTATTCCATCCTTCTACCTTTTTAGTCTCCTTTTATAAGTTATCCTCCCTCCTTAAATTCTAAGAATGTTGAGGACAGCAACTGTCTTTCCTTTCTTAATTGTATCCCCTACATTTGACATAGTGACATAGTAGGCACTTAATGAATGTTTATAGTATTGTATTGTTTATTTAGAGAAGATTTATGAACACCTCATATCCAGAGTAGAGTAAAACTCAGAATTTTAAATGAACAACAAACAAGGAAATTTTTAATAGTGAGCAATAATAACTTTTAATATAAGAATTATATGTGGATAAATATTGTTGTTGTTTTGTCTATATGTTTTCAGTTTTCAGTTCACAATTTTCAGTTGTACCCAACTGTGACCCCATTTGAGATTTCCGTGGTGAAGATACTGGAATAGTTTGCTATTCTCATTCTCCGCTTATTTTACAGATGAGGAACTTGAGGCAAACAGAATTAAGTGACTTGTTTAGAGTAACATAGCTAATAAATGTTTGAAGTTGTATTTAAACTCAGATTCTCCTGCACTCTCTCCACTATTTTATGGAGCACCTTTATGGAGCAAGATTATTGGTCAGTTTGGGAATTTGAAAGAAAGGAGAATTTTTATTGGTTGGCAATGGTAATTCCTACTATTGTAAAGGACAAAGGATAATTGAAAGAGTGGCAAGGAAAAACTTAGCAGAAAAGAAATAAAGATCAATTGGTCCTTCTTAGTACTCATCAATCTTTCTATTCTACTTTTGTTCACTTTCTGTGTTTTTATCCTTAGTGGCTATTCCAAACCTTTCCCTCTCTTTAAAACCCCCAAACTCCTAGCTATTATAGAAAATGACAGTTATATACTTCCTTCAGACTGAGGTCATCCCCTTAGTTCAGTTCCCACAAATGTGCTCTTCCATTCATTAAAACTTCTCTGCATCATCACTCATTCTACTTTTCTTCTCTCTGTTCACAAAAGTTCTCTGTGCCATACTAAGACCATCTTTTCTTTGTTTCTTTGTCCCATTGGCTATATCATGTTTTATATGGGGTTTTCTCCAACACTCATTTCTTCTCAACAATTTTTTCCATGTCTTTCTCTTCCTTGACTTCTCATCTCACTAAAAACCTTCTTCACTCTCCCTAATTAATATGCTAAAATGTTTCCCATACTCGTTTATTCCATTTAACTCTTATCCCACTTATCCCACTTCACTGCCAAATTTCTCTGTAAAGAACTCTATTTTCTTAATGCCCACTCTTTGCTCAATCCTTTGCAATCTGACTTGTGCACAAAATTGCAGAATCTGAGATTTGAAAGATATCTCAGAGGTTATATTTTCCAATTCATTCCTAACTCGATTCCTCTAAAACACCCACAGCAACTGATCATCCAATATTTATTCAATGACCTCAAGGAAGGTCCACCCTATTTCACTTTTGAAAAATTCCAACAGATAATTTTTTTCCTTTTATTTTGATTCTAAATTCGTCTCTGCAATTTCTACCTATTGCTTTTGTTTGTGACCTTTGAGGCAAAATAGAACTAGCTTATGCCCTCTTCTCCAAATGATGTATCACATATTCCTTTAAATGATTCTCAGAGAGCGTGCCTCCAGTTCCTTCAACGGTCATCCCTGTTGCCTTCCTCTGAACATTTGCCAACTTATCTAAGTTCTTCCTATACCAAACCTTAGAAGTAGTATAATCAGGTCAGAATATAGCAAAACTATCTCATCCTATGTTCTAACTACTATGACTTTCTAAAATCAGATTGGCTTTTTTTTATTATAATCTTTTTCTTCATTTGACTTGTGAATTCATTGGCATTGAGAATTCCCAGTGAGTAAACTTCTCTCTGCCATTTATAGACTTAGTTGGCTTAGGCATTGGGAAGCTAAGCAGCAGGTTTAAAGTCACATAATCAGAATATATTGGAGGGTTGACTTGAACCCATGTCTTTTTTGTACTAAAGGCAGCTCTTTATGTTACGGCTGCCTCTTTTTTAACTACTATATCACACACAATCAATTCCTATTGAGCTTGTAGTCCATAAAAACACCAGATCTTTTTCAATAAAACTGCTATCTAGTGATGTTTCCCTCATAATGAATGAAATTAAATTTTGAACCTAAGGGTTGAAATTTTATTTATCATGATTAAAAGCCATCTTATCATTTAGGTCATCACTTTACTCCATTGAGACATTCTTGAATCCAGACTCTATTATTCATCATTTTAGCTATCCATTACACATGTATGTAAACTGAAAATGTGACATATAAACCACCTATGACTTTTTCAAAATTATTGATAAAATTATCAGCCAAGGGATAATGACAAATTTCTGGGGAGATTTGGACTAGATACCTTCTAAGTTGACACTATGTCAGCCCAGGAAGGACTTCTTGTGTAAAGGATGAAATAAAGAATGAATCAGGAAATAGCTATAATCCATTAATCTATATTTTATGTATACAGTTACAATTACTTCCTATTTTTAGCATACATATACAGTAGTCTAAGAGGATGTTCTCTTATTGTGAGAAATTTCTAGTTTTAGATATGAAAAAAAATTTTAATGATAACACAATATATTTTTATGGTTTATGAATGATAGTTGACTGCATCATTCTAATGAACCTTTTCCCTCCAAAGTTACCGATGATTCCTTCATTATCAAATCTAGTGGGTTCCCCCCCCCCCACTTTGTCACTGTTGATCACTCTAAATTTTCTCTCATGATACTGCACTCCCTTGGTTTTCTTTCTCTGGGATTGTTCTTTCTCAGGTTCTCATGGATTCTTTTATAATCTCTCTGTAGATTATTATTAGATCTATTTATCTAGCAGTGCTTTTTTGTTGGGGCAGTTAGGTGGCACAATGCATAGAATGCTAAACCTGAACTCAGGAATTCTCATCTTCCTAAGTTCAAATCTAGCCTCAGACATTTGACTTGATCCTGGGCAAATCACTGTACCTTATTTGCCTCAGTTTTCTCATCTGTAAAATGACTTGGAGAAGGAAATGGCAAACTATCCTAGTATCTTTTCCCAAGAAAACCCCAAATGGGATCATGAAGAGTCAGACCCAATTGAAAAATAACTGAATAACAACAAAACCTATTTGCTGACTTCACATCTCACATCGCCAAGTACCTTTAAGACAGTTTGATGTTCTGTAGAATTTAAATTCAAGATGTCCCAAATTAACCTCATTATCTTCCTCCAAACTTCCTCTTTTAGATTTTCCCTTTACTATTAGGCAGTTATTCTTTCAGTTATCCAGGTTCACAACTTCGGTATCTTCCCCGATTCCTTATTCTCTGTCATAGTCTATATCCAATCAGTTATCAAGTCATGTCATTTCTCTCTCTCTCTCTCTCTCTCTCTCTCTCTCTCTCTCTCTCTCTCTCTCTCTCTCTATCTCTCTTTTTTAATTACTTATTTACTTTTTGGTGAGACAGTTGAGGTTACGTGATTTGCTCATGATGAAACAGCTATTTATTAAGTGTCTGAGTCTGCATTTGAACTCAGCTCCTCCTGATTGGTGCTTTATCCACTGTGCCATCTAGCTGTTCCCATGTTGTGTCTTGTATGAGGGCCTTTATTCCCTTGGACACTCCTATGTATAATGGTGTAGGCACCTCATTTTACCTGGATTATTCTTCTAAATAGGAAATTGAGGGCTATTTTTTCATCTCTAGGACATTATTATCTCATCAGCATAAGGAGATTCAAATGTTAAAGGAAGTCATGAAAACTCTTTTAGGATAGAATTTTTCTTCTTTACCTATGGATGCCACTTAATCACAAAATTCATGTAAAATTTAAAACATGATGGAAATCAGTGACAAAGTTAATTTAATTAAGTCACCAGAATTCTATCAATATGATCTTCTTACTGCTTTGGGCTGCCAGTACTTCTGATAAGTTAGGGTAGTATTTCAATTAATGCTTTCCTAACAATTATGAGTACCTCACCAAGCTCAACAGGAATTTTTTTTTCATTTATTAATAGCATCTAATAAGAACGCTAGCCATTAATTGACTAAATAAAACTTTAGGTTTGGAACAATGTCATAATCATTAAATTTAACTTACGTATGAAAGGAGTGACCTTTCTATGTGAGTAAGACCATTTCTATCTATTCCATTGAATAAAATATGAGGACTAAATTACTAATGTTAATAAATTATATTTATATATTTTTAAGATTTACAAAACACTTTCCTTACAAGTTTCTGAAGTAGGTAGCATAAGTGCCATTAGCCTCATTTTTAAAATAAGGAAACTGAGGACATGAAAAGTTAAAATAATTGTCTCACAGTCACACAACTGCTGCATGTATCATTAGAAATGATTCAACCAAAAAGATGGCAAGGATTCTGAGAGAAATGATTATTAAATAACTAATTGTTAATATTGAGGAGACATTTCTACTATAATTGAATTAACTTTAGAAATTAGCCAGTTCTCAGAAATCAAGTGTTTAAGTAAAAATAACCTCAACTATAATGGAATATTTCAGGTAGCAAATAAAACTGAGGTCCAATGAGTCACATATTCAAGAGATATATTTTATATACATAAATATGTGAGGTCAAGGGATATATGTATATATGTATATATATATATATATAATCTTAAATATGCGACTCATTGGATATCAATCCAATATATATGTATATATGCATATACATATATGATTTAAATTTCCAATGAAATAGATTTTTTTGCTAATTAACAAATTAGTCAATCAATATTAAGTTATTTAGCATTTATTGTAAACCAGAACTTGTGATAGCCCCTTAAGTTAAAAGAAATGAAAAAGTTTACATTCTTGGGTGTGATACAATATAGCTATATTAGGATATAAAATATATACAAAATAAATAGAAGATAATCTGATGGCAGGGCAGGGAAGTGGAACAAGTTACTAAGCGTAAGTTTGGAGAAGATGTTTTTAAAAATAATCATTGTCCCATTATTGAGAATATACCTAAACCTAATGAGGTAAAATTCTGAAAGAAATTTCCCATGTAAGCTAAAATATCCATAGCAGTACTTTTAAGTCATTGAAAAAAAATCAGTATTTATGGACTTGACAATAGATAAAAATTGTCATAAATAAATGTACTATTCAAAAATATGAAATTTAAATTTATATATTAAATATATTAGTAATCACTAATTAATAAAATACAAGTCTTATAAAATATGAAAAAGTTATTAAAATGAGAATATTATAAAAATTTCAGAGAAACATAGGAAGATATATGAACTGATTCAGATCAAAAAAAGACAAATAGAATATGCATAATGTTTCAACACTATAAATGAAAATAACATGAAGAGGCAGCTGAGCTGAAATGGTATAGAGGATTTTGTAGTACATTGGACTTGGAGTCAAGAAAAAAAAACTGGCTTCAAATTCTACCTCAGATTATGAGTTGTATACTCCTCAGTAAGTCATCTTCTTGCTCTGCACATTAGTTTCCTCATCTCTAAAATTAAAGGTTGTACTCTTTCCTTTGCTGTCCCTTCCAGCATTAAAACTATGATTCCTTGATTTTAATGATGCATCTTTCTGTCAGAGAAGAGCTGATGAATCATGGTAGAGAGGTAGGGGGACTATGGGTGAGAATGAAGCAAATATTGTCATGCTTCATCAGTTAGTTTTGCTTAACTGTTTCCTTTGTAATGGAGGAGGAATCCATGGGGGAAGGGTCAGGATAGCATTTTACAACTTTGGTATAAAAATCTTAAAAAAGAATAAATTTGTAATAAATCAGGAAAAAAGAAAATAAAAGTTATTATTATCCTTATTGTTGTGGTATGTGGGAAATGCTTTCCCCAGAGCTCTAAAATAAGCTCATGTAGGGTGTGCTCTGAAAAATGTGGTGAACTGTTCACTCTAGATTTGGGTTGAGATGTTTAAGTTGAACACAGTAGCTGTTAAGAAGATTCTCCCTAGGATGAAAACATCCCACTGAATCAATTCAACCGTGTCAAACTATTTTTAAGTAGAATTTCCAGCATCTGATTTCAACTCACAAGAGCCTGGAAATTCTGGGTTAAAGAAGGAAATCCTGGCAGCAGCTTTGGCCTCTGCTCCTGGCATGGTGCCAGAAAGAAATAATAATGTACAAAGGTATGTTAAGGCCAAAGCAGCCACTTGGATTTGCAACCTCAACTATGATTTTTCTTACTTGTAGGAATTTAAATTAAAACCCTGAGGGCAAGATAGTGAAAAATTGGTCTTCAGGCCACACTGTGTTGAAAAGAAGAGCTCTATGTGAATGTTCAGACTATCCACATGATTTCATGGATCATAGGCATTTCCCTTAGACAGAGAATTTCCTTAAAATACCTTTAGAATCAAATGCCTTAGTCACAGGAGTGAATAAAATATAGTATCATTTATTCATTCATCAAATAATGGAGAGTATTCCTTTGTGGCTCTTATTTCTTCCACACTTCAGGGTTTTAAAACACATGCCTCACAAGTTTAGAAATGGACAGAATATCTCCATTTTATAGCGGAGGAAACTGAGACTCAAGTTGGTGAATGGATTTGCTAAAAAGAACCAGAGTCCACATTTGAGCCCAGCTTTTTCCACTGCATTATGGTTACTTTTTATAATGCACACTATGACTGTTATGTGCACAGCTTGGTACTGTTGGCTGAAGTAGTAGTAGTAGTTAATATAAGAGGGACTTTAGAAATTAGTGTTTATAGAGAGATTTCAGGAACAGAAACATGAATTAGAAAGGATTTTATATCAATAGTAAATAAGTTTAATTTTTTAAAAATCTAGACTTGTGGTTTCAGGATTTTCCCAGATAGGGAACCCCTACCAAGTAGATCAACATCTGTGTTCTATAGCTTACAGCCTTAAAAATTCACCTCAGAGTCCTGAGGTTAAGGTCAGTGTCTCAGGCTATCTCTCTCTCTCTCTCTCTCTCTCTCTCTCTCTCTCTCTCTCTCTCTCTCTCTCTCTCTCTCTCTCTCTCTCTCTCTCTCTCTCTCTCTCTCTCTCTCTCTCTCTCTCTCTCTCTCTCTCTCTCTCTCTCTCTCTCTCTCTCTCTCTCTCTCTCTCTCTCTCTCTCTCTCTCTCTCTCTTCTCTCTCTCTCTCTCTCTCTCTCTCTCTCTCTCTCTGCCTCTCTCTCTCTCTTTCTTTCTTTCTCTCTTTTTCTTTCTTTCTCTCTTTTCTTCTTTCTTTCTCTCTCTTTCTGTCTTTTTTCTCTCTTTCTCTCTTTCTTTCTTTCTTTCTCTCTTTCACTTTCTTTCTTTCACTCGTTCTTTCTCTCTTTCTTTCTCTTCCCTAGGGTCACACAGCTAGGCAGTGTTAAGTATTTGACAGGTCAAATTTGAACTCTAGTCCTTCTGACTTCAGGGCTGGTGCTCTATCTACGGCACCACCTAGCTGCTCCTACCATTGCCTTTTTCAAAAGACTTTAATAGGAATGTAAAATAGTGACAGGTATACATCTGAAGAGCAGTCTCTGTATATCCTCTGAATATGGAACCCAAGCCCTACCAAGCTGGGAACTGCTGGAGACTCAATAAATACCAGCTGATTAAATTGTTGATTCTGGTTGCAGGTGAACAGAGCTGAAAGAGATGAGGTGGATTGTTTCAGAAAGACTTTGGAGATCCAAGGCTACTTTGAAGGATTTAAGCTGAAAACTGCTCTCCATACACAGAGAAAGAACTGATTTTGTCTGAATACAACTTGAAGTATATTTTTTAAAGTTTATTTTTCTCAAGTTTTTTTTTTTGGAGGGGGTGGAGTGGGGAAGGAAGATCTATATTTTCTTTTACAACATGACTTTTATGGAAATGTTTTGCATAACTTCCCATGTGTCTTCTTAATGGTGGGAGAGTAGGGAAGAGAGAGAATCTGGAACTCAAAGTTTAAAAAACAAATGTTGGAAATTGTTTTACATGTAACTAGGAAAAAATTAAATAAATGGAAAAAAATGAGTTTGGAAACTGGGACAAAGTCAAAAAGAGAAAAATACCCAAACTTGATATAGCATTATGAGGACATTTTGGAAATGCAGAATCACCTTTTGATTTTTGTATAACTTTCTTGTCTTAACATTAGAATGTGGGGAAGTGGTAGTGTGAGAATTCTGTCTTTTTGATGCTGATTTATGACTTGTCTCTTATGAATTGTTTTAGAGTGTTCTCATTAACTCTATAAAACAAGGATAGTTCCTCCTTGGTGTTCCTAACACACAATACTTCACTTTTTTATTTTTTCATGACTGCCTCTCATGCCTGGAATGTTTACCTTTCTTCCTTCTACTTTTTGGTTTTTCTGGCTTCCTTCAAGGCCCAGATCAAATCTCGGAATTTGATTTTTAAAAATTGATAATTTATTAGAGTTAGAAACTTTCTTATTTTAAAATAGACAAAAGTATTGAACAACTTTTATAGAATGTATACTTCTATATAAAGCTTCGGTTCTTAAAATTTATGTTTTGTCAAATTTCAAGTTTCATGTTCTATATAAGGCTTTTGGGCAGCTAAGTGGTACAGTGGATAGAATACTGGTTCTGAAGTCAAGAAGACTCATAATCTAAATTCAAATCTGACCTCAGACAAATTATTGGCTTTGTGACCCTAAAACAAGTCACCTAAACTTATTTACCTCAATTCCTCATCTGATAAATGAGGTGGAGAAGGAAATGTCAAACATGCCAGCATTGTTGCCAAGAAAACCTCAAAGGGTGTTAGGATATGACTAACAAATGACTAAACAACAACATAGGACACCTTTCCTAAGCACCTTCCTTGCCCTTCTCCCAGTGCCTTTGCTTTGGAATTACCTACAATTTATACCGTGTATATAATTACTTGCATGTTGTCTTCCCCCATTAAAGATGTGAAGTCTTTGAAGGTAGGGATAGTGTTGTGTTTCCTTTCTTTATAGTTTCAGAGCTGATCATACAAGAAATAGTCAATAAATACTTGTTCACGTTGATAATGATGTTTTCAAATTGTTTAATTCATTTTATTTTTGGTTTGCTTTTCTTTACCTTCTTAACCTCTGATGACATAGGATAATCCTTAGCCAACCTCTGCTCTTGTTAGGTCATTCAAGACAAATCTTAGAAATGATCCCACAAAAACAAAATCAGAAACTCTAAAGAAGCATTGGTAACTAAGGATTTGAAAACTGATGTTTAAAGAACATGTTTTATACATGGGATATCATTTGCATTGGTTCTCTTGGAATGTCTTATTTTCCCGAGTGTCAGAGTGCTAGAAATAAAGGAACCAAGAATTCTGGAAGTCACGAAACAATAACCTTCAGACCTACTCTAAGTGAGTCACATTAATAGATTTTTGAGGCAAAGGGAATAAAGAAGAGAAAAATGCTTTAATTTTGAACCCTAATTAAGTGTAACGAAATTAATATTGTATTTGGAGCCAGAAGTATTTGGGTTTGAATCCTTAATCTATCATTTACTACCTTTGTAACCTTAAACAAGAATGATGGGAATTATCCTTCCTCTCTCTTTTTGATGAAATTAGGGTGACTTGCCCAGCTAGTCACAGGGTTTAGTATCTAAGACTGGATTTGAACACAGGCCTTCCTGACTTAAGGGTCAGTGCTGTATTTACTGTGCCATGTAATTGCCCCTGATTTATTCATCTCAATTCAATTCATGCATCCTAGTTGTTGGGTATTATATTAGACACTAGGGATAGAAATGACAAACAAACAAAACAGATAACAAAAATTCCATAATAAACAGATTTTGCCCTCCATGAGTTTTCATTTTATTGGAGAGACACTTAGGACCAAAACTTCACTAAGGTTATTTCTCAACATTTAAGTTTATTCCACAATGTCTAGGATGATGGCAAAGATTAAACTTTTGTTTCCAATATAACACATTACTCTTGCATATAATCTGAATTATTGGACTAGATTACTTTTGAGTTCCCTTTAAGCTCTAGAGCTTTGATTCTTTAGATCTCTGGTACCCATTGAGTTATTATTTCTAACATACAAGCAATCAATTTACAGTACATATTGGGACCTCTACTTGATGTAGGATAGTACATATGCAAATACTTTCATAATAGAAATTTCCAGTGTTTCCAGCACCACTAACATATCACCTGCAGATAATTTACATTTTCAATCTGTTTTCACTTCAGATTCTTCCTCAGAATCTGTTTCCACTTCAATTCCCCCCTCCGATTCATTACACTCACACTTCTCTTCTTTGTCCCAGATCATTCTTAGCTGTGTTGTCCACTGGTCTGCTCATTCTGGTGCTAGCTTCCATGTCCCCTTTAACTTCTTATTTGGTTTCCCAACTGAAACTCCCCCCCGCCCCCTCCAGCCAAAAGCAGTTATTAAATTACCATTTCCTTTGGCAAGATTATCATTTGGAGATTTATGTTCATCAAACAGAAGGAAATGAAAATAAGATATTGTATTTGTAAGATTCATAATGTCAGAATACAAAAGTCTTGTCACTATGTGCACATGGTGCATAAGGTTTCATAGAATAAAGGACTTGTGGCCCTGTTCTCAGGAAGCTTATAGTCTTATAAAATTTTAGAAAAATGCCTTTTTCATTTTATTCCTTTCTAGGCTGTACTCTGAACTTTCTGATTCATGCCTCAGTTCTTCAATCAATCAATCAATCAATCAATCAATCTATCAACATTATTAAGCACTTACTATGTGGTTGGCATGTGCCAAATAATGGGAATGAAAAAAGTGATGAGATATTTTCTGCCATTGAGTATCTTAAATTTCATTTCATTCCTGGAATTCACAGACTAGGAGTGCCCTTTGCTCCAGCAATCTCTCTGTCTGCTTATTTCTTCCTAGGACCTCCATTTCAAGCAGTGTGGCCAGTCTAGCCATGTCTCATTTTTCTTTCTCTATCACATCCCCAGAGCAGGTACCTTCATGGATTTCTCCTTTTAGCTTCCTTTTATGTCTTGTCTTTCCTTACTATTATGTAAGCTTTTTGAGGACAGGGATTGGCTTTCTTTCTATTATATTATTAATTATATTTTTATTACAATACAATATTATGTTATTATATTATATTTGCATTACCAATACTTGGCACAATGTCTAGAACATAGTAAATATTTAATAAATAAATATGAATTGACTTATTGGCTGACTTTTTAAAAACTGAGAGAAATAGAAGTCATTGGTCACACCATACAAAATATATATATATATATATGTATATATATATATATATATATATACATATACATATATATATGTGTGTGTGTGTGTGTGTGTGTGTGCTTGTGTAAAAGGAACTAATCATATTATTCTAGCTACATTTTATTGGTATTTTGATCAGGAAATTGAAGGGTTGAATGTTTTGCTATATACCTGTCTCAGTATCTCACCTAAATCATATGTAAGGTACTGTAGAAAATGGGTACAAAGTGCTTTAAGATCTTATAATTGCAGTGATCCCTTCCAGTTAGTGGGGTTGGTAAAAGAGTCATGAAAGAAGTTACATTTAAGTTAGGTCTTGTAGGAAGTATAAGATATAAATAAGATTAGCAATTTCAGCTTTCAAGGGCACTGGCTCATTTGTGCAATAACTCTCTAAAGAAACTAGAATTAAAAATGTGATTATTTATCATTTGATGGTTTATTTGTTGTATTGTGTGCTCATTTTTTGGGAGCAGAATTTTAAAAGGATTTACAACTCTAGCTGTAGGTAACTCTGAACTTAATCTAGTTTCATTAATGATACAGACAAATAACACAAATTAAAAGTTCCTGGAATGAGGTGGAAGGTGAGGTATGAGGTAATGAAGTACTTAGAACCTTTACCATAGAGTCAATTATTTTTTCCTGACTTGAAAGCAAAAAAAGTGAATGGGACATAAGTGAATTAGAAAATTTATTTATTTTGGCCCATTCCTATGATTGGGAACTCCTAGTGTGAAATTTCCATTCATAAATGCAAATGGCACCGTTTATCTACAACTTGTAGTTTTAGACAACTACTTAGGAGCTTAGAAGTCACATAGTTATTATATGTCAAAGGTAGAACTTATCTTCCCTCATAGAATATACTCTCTTTGAGGGCAGGTGATTATTTCAGCTTTTTTTTCCCCAGTAAAGCAGTGTCCCTAGTGCCTACCTAGAAGTGTCTATTCCCTATTGAATGTACTTAATAAATAGATGTTGATTGATTCCTAATTCGAGATCTCTCTCTAACCATTATGCTCCCTCTTCAACTCCTTTTGGAGTCATCATGCTTATACTACTACTACTACTACTACTACTACTACTACTACTACTACTACTACCACTACTACTCCTAATAATAAAAATGCATTTGTGAGCCAAAATCTGAGGAAGTTATTTTCAAAGGAAATTGTGATTTCCCTAAAGAGTAGGTAAATAATGAAAAGTAACATTTATACAATGTTTCTAAGTTTGTAAAGCATTTTTTTCATGGTGTACATGTGAAGTAGATTATTCACACAAAATTAACCACTTTTTATAGCTTTTTGTTTACAAGATATATGCATGGGTAATTTTTCAGCATTGACAATTGCAAAACCTTTTGTTCCAATTTTTCCCCTCCTTCCTCCCTCCCCCTCTCCCAGTTGGCAGGTAGACCAATACATGTTAAATATGTTAAAGTATATGTTAAATACAATATATGTATACTTGTCTATGCAGTTATTTTGCTGCACAAGAAGAATTGGACTTTGAAATAGTATACAATTAACCTGTGAAGGAAATAAAAAAATGCAAGCAGACAAAAATAGAGGGATTGGGAATTCTATGTAGTAGTTCACACTTATTAACTACTTTTTAACAGATAAGGAACTGAGTCACAAAGAAATGAAAGGCCACGCTTCCAAAGATATATCTAGTAAATACTAATATCAGGACTTGAACTCAGATCTTTGGACCCTAAGATCAGTATGTTTTTGCTTTACTAAGCTCAAAAAACAAAACAAAACAAAACAAAAAACTCTCACTTAACCCTATAGTAGAAGTAAGGAGCCTCCACTGTGGAGCCTAATTTGTGCTGCTGAGACAGTTTAAATATTGATTGATACTAATGATCCTGTGACTTTTCTGGGCTGTGTAGGGTATTTCCTTGTTAGCTAAAATAAATAACCTTGAATAAAAAAGACAATGAAAACTACTGTAATTATCTGTGTTAATTTACAGCCACCAAGGCTTTAAGGGTCATTAGCCTAATGAAGATACTGCTTTTCCCTCTTTTCTAAAATTTCCTCAAGAATATATTTCTAAGAATTTAAAAATGATGATTTGGAATGATTTGATCATTTGGGATTGAAAGCCCAAATGCAAAATGCCAAATGCCAAATTCATTTCCTAGTCAGGCAATCCTAGAGAACCTTTACTGGGAAGGATCTGGTATCTAAGAGTCAAGTCAAATTAAATCCAAAGAGGCTGTAGGAAACCCCTTTCAGAGCTGCATCAGACTCCTTGAAATCTGAGACAATGAAGGGTATGTCCAAGCAAAACAGATGAGTAAAAGAACAGGTAGCAACAGAAAAAGAGGAAGGTGCATTTCAAAATCACCAGCAAGAGGTGACTCTAGGTGATGGAAAGGATGGCAGCAGCAGGAAGTAGATATTCTGCTCTGTCTCTCAGGAAAATAAACTCTATTCTCAGATAGAATTTTGCATTCACCTTTTTTTCTTCTGACATCCAGATTCAAATACTTTGGTTACATTTTCATAGGCCTGCTCTTGAAAAATATTTAAACTGGATGCAGTGTAGACCATGGTGGATTGTATACAGTGGTTCACACTTATTAACCACTTTTTAACAGATAAGGAACTGAGTCACAGAGAAATGAAAGGCGGATTGTTTGGTGGATTGTTTATTTAGAGTTCTGACTTGTGATATATACTCTTCATTCAGATGGCTTTCCTGGATTTCTAGGTTGCCAGGTGTAGGTCAAAATGCTTCCTTTAGACCTGAAGCCTGGTGCAGATATTGGACAAATTTGTGTTGTGTAAATGCTTATTTAAAAGAGAGTTTGAAATATGAAAATATTCCAGTTATGCAAATGATAGCGAGAAGCCATATCATCTGCATATGTAAGTTGTCACATCTTTTCCATAATAATTGAGTGTAAGATATCATGTCAACTACATTATTAGGGACATTTATGACTAGAAAAGTAGAAGAAAAGTAGATGAATTGATCATTTAGTGAGACTGAGTGAGCAGATGAACAATCTGACTTTTTCACAGGTATCTTAAATGCTTAAAATCAAAATAAACAAGCTCCAAACAACAACAGAAGAAGGGTTCCTGTTTATCACATGGATTCCTTGTGCAGGATTTATTGAAAGACATGCAGAAGAATCATCTGAAGTAAAGGGGCATGGATAGGTAGGAGTTGACACCAGAAGGATATATACCCACTCAGAAATAAAGAATTTAATGAAATACTGAAACAAAAAGAAGCCTGAACATATAACCAATGGAGAAAGAGAAATGAAAGATGAAAGAAAGAGAAAAGGCTAGAAGTCTCTAAGAATTTGAGAAATGTAGTTCCAACTTGGCATAGGGTATCTAATTCTCCAAATAGGAGGCACAAGATCCTATAATTTAAAATTTATATGTAAGAGGTCATCTCAGCTAATCTCCTAATTTTACACATGGGGAAACTGAGCCTCAGAATTACTCAACATTACTGTTGAGTAAAAATTTGAACTCAGATGTTCAGACCCCAGATCTAGGCCTCTTAACACTTAAAAATTAAATGTTGGTCATTTATTTACTGTGGGGTGAATATCTCCAAGAAATCATACCAATACATTTAAGTAGACTTTTTTTGGGGAGGAATGTTACGTATTAAAATATCTATATTTTTCTATAGAAATATAAAGTTGAAATTATTTTGTTCTATTTCTACAAGAATATAAAGGAATTTATTTAGAAACATGTTTATAAGGTCATGTGGATTAATATCTTTTAAGGTTTATATTATACATATCTTTCTCCTTGAGAAGAATGAACAGTTGATGACAGCTTTAATTTGTATTTTAAGGCTTGTTTGTTTCAGTAAAGCAATGGATTCTAACTTTATCTTAATCTCTCTCTCCTTTTTCTCCTTTTCCTCTTCTCTCTTCCTCTCTCTCCCTATTTCTCTCCCTTTCTTCTTTGCCATTCCTTCTCTCCCTCTTTCCTTCCCTCCCCCCTTTCTTCCCTCTGCCTTCTCTCTTTTTTAGTCTCTCCCCCACCTCTGTCTGCCTGTTTGTCTGTCTCTGTCTCTGTCTTGGTCCTGTCCCCTATCTCCTTAATTTCTCCGCAATGAAAAATGAAATAGAATAAAACTCCAACACTAACTTGGAAATCTTCAGTGAAGAGGCAACATTTATTTTTTCCTTTCCATCTTTGAATGGAGAGAAGCCAAGAGACACACAGTCAATGCTATCATTAGATAAGGGTCATTACAGTGCTATAGCCCTCCTTGATTGTTTCTTCTGTTCATCATAACACAAATGTTTAAGTCGATATTGGGAAAGTGAAAATGGGAGTTGCACCTCATGGTGGAACTTTATGTTAAAAAACAAAAGTAGTTGAGGCTTTTGATTTAGACAATGGAAATAGTATTCATGGAAGATGAGAGCATGTTACTCAAGTACCTTGAGTAACATTTATATAAATAAACGATTTCTTTAGTTCTTTCTTAAAAGACACACATAATTTGGTTTCATTGAGGAATTATTGAATGCTTACCATAAACTTAACTCTGTGCTAGTTACCTTATAGAGAGTTTACTCACAACATTTAGTTTTTGAGAAATTATGAAGCATTGGATAGTAAATTTCAGGGAGAATATGATAAGGGGCTCAAAAGTATATTGATTGGTATTATTTCTATGATGTTCTGTTTGTAAAATACTTTTTCCCCCAACAACAACCTTACACCATTATTCCCACCTTCATTGCTTATGTTCACACAGCTAGTAAGTGCCAGAGTTAGGATTCAAATAAAAGTCCTGTGACTTCAAATTCAATATTTTTTCCCATTAAACCACACAGTCTGTCAGTGATGTGTCATGGGAGGTGGAAAGGGGGAGGTGTTAGTTATTCATTTTGTTAAAATAACTCTTCTATAGAAACCATATATGGTCTAGCCTTCATATCTTACTGAAAAAATTAAACAAATGCACCAGATATTTGTGTCAGGATATAAAAGTACTAGATACTGTTCTAGGATCTGGATGGTGGTGAAGTGGTAGTGTAAAAAGATACAGTCCTTGTCTTCAAAGAGCTTACAGTTTAACCAACACGAGAAGACAGGAGAAATATTCACTTTGTTAAGATTTAAGTTCTCCAGGTTCATATAATTTTAAAAATTGGAAGCACTTTTGATACCAAGAAGCATTTATTTTCTCATTAGGAATTAATATAAAGTTAAGCCTCTTGACTGAAGTTATTGAAGTAGCTAAATTTTGAAATTCATAGCTTTTGATCCCAAATCACAATAAAGCCAGGCTGCTGGCATGAGGCCTGCAGTACATTATCCTGGCTGTGAGTTGATCACAGTGACTGACAAGGGGGATCTGACTTTATGGGCAATATGATAATTCCTGCAAATCCATGAGGGCCCTTCCTAATCTTTTGCAGGTGGACAGAATTTAAACAATAGGAAAGGTTAAATGGAACATGGAAACAGGAAGATATATATTCTCTCTGCCTCTTTTGATTCATTACCTCTTCGTGTGTTCTCAGTGTGGCTCACTCCAATATGCTTTTTTTTTTTTTTTTTGGTCGATGAAACCCCATAGTAATGGCTTCTTAGAGCTTCCCACTAGCAAATGCATGCTCCAGCCTCCATTGAAACATAGGACTGCAGGAAAGAAAGAGAATATTTTTGGTACAGTTTTGGAGCATTTCTTTGGATAAAAAAATAGCCAAGTTTATTACCCATGTAAATTTTGAAGTGACTCTTCTTATTGGAAATAGTTTTTCTCATATAAGAATTCCTGGTGGAACACAGATGTTACACTATTACCTAAATTATTGTAGAGATTTTGTACTATTGGAGTTGTAACTAGGGTGAGGTGGTCAGAGTTCTTCCTTAGAGGACAGGGTATGGAAATTAAAAGCACAGTGACAGTGCTCCTATTCTTTCAGCACGTAAGTTCCCCTGAGTTTAAACCTGAGTTAATTAGTATGAGTAATTCAGAAGTCATCAAATGCTATTCATCCTTTTTCCAGCAACCTCTCATTTTGGTGACTTATTTCTTGGCCCTTCCTTTATGCCCTGATAGTGACTTCCTCAGCCGGAGCCTCATGACATCCTGAACCTTTATCTTTCCATCACAGGTTTCTCACCTGATACCTGAGATCTCCTCTTCATCTCCATCCCCATCAAGTGAAAGCTCATTTGAGGCTATATATTAAGATATCTGCTTCAGGAGCCTGAAGTACTAGTTACTTTTCTGTGAATTACATTGTTTTGTGCAGTTTCTTGGTAGGACAGTAATGATTTGGAAACTTTTCTTGCTCACAATACAATATTTTTCTTTGCCGTGGTGGAGCACGCTTTAGGAGAATCAGGAGACTTGTGTGTGACCGTGGGATTCAGTGTAAATTCCATACAAGTAGCACCACACCTAGTGAGTGAGGGGCCTCAGCCCACCCTTTGGGAACCACTTGACTAAGTGATTATGCAGAGCAACCAGTGAAGTCATGGTATCAATCATTTTTATGGTTAAAATTATGCATACATGTATATATATAAAACAATTCCTTCAGTGAAATACATGCACACAGTTACAAGGCTAGACACTTTTTAAACGATGACCTACAAATACAATTTTTACATACTCAGCAGGGCCATTGTAAGGAAAGCACATCTGTTCAACTCAAAGCTCTATATAAAATGAGACATTGTTATTAGGAAAGAGATGATGAAGTCCATCAGGGCCTTTTGCTGTGACCTCATGGAAGCTCAGTGAGTTAAGTTTGCCCATGAAAGTGAAAGCTTCTTCATGACTGGATGCCTGGGTCACATAAGCATTTAACTCCAGGCTACACCCAGGGTTCAAACCAGTCAATTGATTTAAAAGAGTAGGATGGGAGAATTATAAAGATATTTCCCATTGAATTACAAGTCAAATGGTGTCTCAAAATTTGCTTCCTTCTTGCTCACCTGGTTTCTAAAAAAGATTAAATCACTAGAGCAAGATTCCTCTAAAGCTTCCTTTAAATAAAAAGGAGGTTAAAAACCAAAACCTCTTATAATATACATTTTCTTTCTTTCTTTTTTTAAATAGTATTTGAATTTTATTATTTTCTTTTTGTAAGGGGAAAACCATAGCAATGATTGGCACAAGTACATATAAAGAAACAGAGTCTCCAAGAGATTGAATGATTGACCCAGTAATACATGGCTAATACATTAAAGTCTACAACTTTGAACTTTTGAATTTTGCTTTATGCCATCCCATCTCTTCCTACACAGATCAAAGTTCATTATTTCAAGCACAAATTAAAATCAATACTGTGATGAAATAATTGTGACATAAAGACCCAGTAGGGTATGTAATTAGAAAGTAGATTATAGAAATATTGTAAAACATATAATATGCATTTTCATTTAAAGAATTTGAATACCATATTGAAAAAGAGGTCTGTTTTTATGACTAGGATTAATTTGCAAAACTGAGTACAGGAAATGCGAATTTTAAAGAATGAGTAATAAAAGAAGAAGAAAACAAAAACAAACCAAAATCAAATACTGGTTCAGAAGATCTAGCTTCAAATTCTGTCTTGGGTATGAATCACTTATATGATCTTGGATAAATCACTTACTCTGCACCTTAGTTTTCTCAATTGGAGAGGTAGAGATTTGAACTATAAAAGAATATCTGAGGTCTCTTCTAGCTTTGCATCTATGATCCTCTCTATGGTTCCTGGTTTCTAAAAAAGATTAAATCACTAGAGCAAGATTCCTCTAAAGCTTCCTTTAAATAAAAAGGAGGTTAAAAACCAAAACCTCTTATAATATACATTTTCTTTCTTTCTTTTTTTAAATAGTATTTGAATTTTATTATTTTCTTTTTGTAAGGGGAAAACCATAGCAATGATTGGCACAAGTACATATAAAGAAACAGAGTCTCCAAGAGATTGAATGATTGACCCAGTAATACATGGCTAATACATTAAAGTCTACAACTTTGAACTTTTGAATTTTGCTTTATGCCATCCCATCTCTTCCTACACAGATCAAAGTTCATTATTTCAAGCACAAATTAAAATCAATACTGTGATGAAATAATTGTGACATAAAGACCCAGTAGGGTATGTAATTAGAAAGTAGATTATAGAAATATTGTAAAACATATAATATGCATTTTCATTTAAAGAATTTGAATACCATATTGAAAAAGAGGTCTGTTTTTATGACTAGGATTAATTTGCAAAACTGAGTACAGGAAATGCGAATTTTAAAGAATGAGTAATAAAAGAAGAAGAAAACAAAAACAAACCAAAATCAAATACTGGTTCAGAAGATCTAGCTTCAAATTCTGTCTTGGGTATGAATCACTTATATGATCTTGGATAAATCACTTACTCTGCACCTTAGTTTTCTCAATTGGAGAGGTAGAGATTTGAACTATAAAAGAATATCTGAGGTCTCTTCTAGCTTTGCATCTATGATCCTCTCTATGGTTCTTATGAAAAAATGAAGAGAATTTTTGTTTTCAATGCAACCTGTATTTACTTGAGCCTATCTAATATACCTAAGTATGGAACTTCCCTGGGATACCATTACTGAGGCATTGTGCTTGATTGTCATATCTGCTTTTTGGACTCAAAAAGACTAGAGATGTCATGGAAAAATAGATTTTTATGAAATCTACATTGTTGCATCCTGATTTAATAGGACCATTTCTGTCTCTATTCCAGTACAACCCCACCCCTCCTATTCTTCTCCACATGACTAGGAGAAGAGGAGCCAAGCCTTTACCTTCATATTCCAAGTTTCTGCTGTTGGGACTGCTAGTAGTTTCTTTTAGGCTCAGGCATACAAACCAATGTAAACTCGCACAACTGATTGAGTCCATTTTCTTGATTCTCTGAAGGACTCCACCTTAGCTTAATCATGTCTGTTTTATTTTAAAGCATCTTTAGTACTTCAGTATTTGAATGGGGCCCTTTGAAGTAAGAACTCTCTGTAAATTTAACAAAATAAATGTAGAATAGAAGTCCAATCACCTTCAGCTTGTGCTCCCACTTTTGTGAAAGACAACCAAATCTGGCAGTAATTTTCTAGTTTTTGATTGTTCTCCAGCCAACAGTTTCCTTCTTTCTGTCTAACACTAAAAGCTGCTTATATCAGTTGGTGTGAGCTTATTTTGAATGTATTTCACATCCTCAATAATAATTTTATAAATGTTCTTTTTAAGACAGTGCATTTCAACAGCATATTTCTCTGTTGGAAATTTCATTAACAGTATCATAGGAACATCCACTTACATTTTTTTTTAATGGTTTAAGTTTTCAAAGTACTATCCTCACAAGAACCTTCCCAGGTAAGTATTGTAGAAATTAATATCCCTAATTTCTAGATGAGGAGACTGAGATTGAGGGAAGTAGAGTGATCTGCCCAATGTAACAAAGCTAGGAAGTGACAATTTAGGGACTTGAACCCATAGTATCTGACTTAAAATCCAATGGTTTTCTTGTTTGTTTGTTTATTTATTTATTTATTTTACTAAACAAAGGTACCTACTAAATAATCTTTATCTTGCAAGGATACATTCAAGGATAGCAGATAAGAGAGAGGATGATGATGATGTGAAAATATAATTTAATAATAATTAAATAAGCACTAAATATGGCTCTAAAATATGAATTTGGTAGTTTCAGGGTTGAGAGAATAGATGAGAAGGAGCCTAATGTGTTCAGCAGGAACAGGAAGATAAAGGAAAGACTAGGAGACAAGGAATGGAAATCTGTAGAAGGAGAGAACACATTTAGGGTACTAGAAAAAAATCAAGAAAAACCCTTGTCCCCTAGTTCTAATTGTCTTCTCACTTTCCTCTAGAGATTGGAGTTGAGGGCCATCTGTGAGTGAGATGTTGATATCTAGGCCTCTTTTAGGAGTTCCTTTCCTCCCTAAAAATCTCTCCCCACTCTTTTTTTCCTCTGGTACCTGAAGTTCCTTAAAAAGGAACAAAGATTTTCATATCAGATCTATAGACAAAAGGCTTAAAATAAAACTGCTTGCTGAGTTAATACATTGACTCAAACTCATTAATTGTAAAATCATAAAGTGTCATCAACTAGTTGACAAGGATAAATGATTTATATCAGGCTCCTTCTTTGTTGGATGTAGAGGAACAGTGAAGAATATAGGAGAGTACTGGATAGCTGAGTCTGGAGAAAAGTCATTATTGAAAGAGAAAGGGGAACTGATGAACTTTTTAAGAAACTATGATTTCAGTTGATTCTTATATTCTCTCCAGGGATGCAAATTATAATGTCTCCATGAATGTTTTTGATGAGTTGCCCCAGCTGAAAACATTATTGCCCCATGACTAGTATCTGAATAAGGATGAGGTATTATTATAAGGAATTTCTCAATGAAGCAGGACTTCATATTTCTTACTAGGAAATGTCACAGAGTTAAAAATAGGAGGTATAGAGTGTACAAAGAGAGGCTAGGTATGAAGAACAGCTGAAGATTTGTTCAGTTTACTTTCATTTAGAGAAAAAAAAATTGAAGATACAATTTAGATAGCGAGGAGGGTTTATCCTTTCAACTTATGTAGACAATTTTGCTACTCATTCTTTTCAAAAATAAAGTCTATGCTGAGAGATAGTGAAATTTCATCCAACACAGGTTGCATGGCTATTTGTCAGAGATGCTGTATAGGGCATGTTATACGGGTTTATAGTTAAAGTCTAGGTTTGTCATCCCAAGTCATATAATACTAGAGAAATATACTTAGATTGACCTGAATCCATTAATAAGCACTTCTTGGTGTGGCTTGTGACATAAAAAAGTTCAAGAAGTACAATTTCTGGATAATTAATCATTTTATTAATCATGCTAGCAGGTAATTAGTAAAAGGGTCAATGACACAGGAATGCCAAAGATCTCTTAGGTATTGCCAAATACCACTCAACTCTTTTATGCCCTTGGAAGAGTAGGTGTTCCTGAGGATAGCCGTCAACTCTTATTAATGAATGAATGAATGAATATATGAAAAGAATGAATATTACAATGAAAGATGGACACATTCTAATGAGGAACTGGGAGAACTAGTTTATCCTAGCTCCCAGATGACCCCCAGGCTTGGCAATCTAGACAAAAGATCTACTCCAACCCAAGCTGAATAGAAAACAGAGGGCTTCCCCACTTGGGTGAAGTTTAAACAAGATTGAGAGGAAAGTTAATCCAATCTCATTATTAGAAATGTCCTTTAGATATTGGCTTGGTTTAGTAGAGAATGAAGAGCTAAGAGGGGGGAAATCTAGATCTCTCCAATAATTGATTATTTAACAATCATTTCTCCCCGAATTTTCAACTTGTCTGAATCCACTTATGGTTTTATCCAATCAATGCCTCTAATTCTTCTTCAAAAGGATATCAGGGAAGAACACGTCAGATACCAATATAGCATACTATGTCCGCAGTACTTTTCTCATCTAACACTTTAATAATTATGCATGATGTGATTACCAAACCAGACACTTACAATATGCAAAGCACTGTACTAGGTCTTGCATTTTACTGTCCTAACATGCCTTGTCTATGTCCTCTTATCTCCCCTGATATTGCCACCTGGTGTAAAGTCCTCATCACTTCATCCTTGGACTACTGTCATTGTCTGCTGTTGGTCTCTCTGCCTTAAGTCTATTCCCATTCCAGTCCATCCTCCACTCAGCTATCAGATTGATCTTTCTAGCACAGATCTTACCAAGTTAAACTCCCCCTTCTCTTTCTCTGTAAGGTTTGTACTTCTACCTGTTATTTAAAAATCTGAGTTTATTCACCCCCTTTGAAAATAGGGTTATTCTCCTTAAGTACTTCCCTCTTTTCTCATCCATTAGTCACACCTTTAAATACCTATGGATGTCAGGGAGGGAATGGAGATACAGTGAAAAGAACAGTGTCTTTAGGAAGGAATGACCTTTATTCAGAATCTTTCCTGTTTCAGTTGCTTCATTTGTAAAATGAAGGACTAGACAAGATAGAGAAAAAGGCCTCTTCCCATACTAAATATATGGTTTTATTTTTTTCCTTGAGAATTTCTTTTTACTTTTAGTATACCAGGCCACAATATTCTACCATTCTTTTGTACTCTTCAAAATATTCTCTCCGAAAAACTCTTCAATATAAGTTGGGTATACAATTCACTAATTATGAGGAATAATTAGAGGTGGATTCCACATGATCAATTCATCCATTACCAAGGACAAAAGCTTCAGAAGGACTGATTGCCACATTTTGCGATAGTCTATTCATGGTTTCCCACTTCCAAGCATGGTTGAATTAGAGGATTCCTATATGGTGCTCTGATCTTGACAAAATGTTCTTTCATTTTGGGGGAATTTTAAAATCGTCAATTGATTTTAAAAGCATTATAACAATCAATACAATCTTAAAATAGTTCTTAAGAACTATTATACCTGCAAAATGTCTTATTTGATCAACCACCATTGACTACAGTTCAATTTACTAGTGTCTTTCCCAACTACTTCTAATAATTTTATCTCAAACCTCTGTCCTTTCCACAATCATTTAGATTAGAAAACAGAAGAATCTATAGTAAATACACCCCAAATTATGCTACAAATAAATTCCTTGGAAACTGAACATAAAGGACAGGGGAAGGAAACTGTCTTATTTTAGACCTGTTCTCTATGTAGTTTTCCCTAGATTGGAATTCTTGGAGGCTGACAGCATAAACATATGCTGAAATTTAGAAAAAAATGGCAATAACTATGCAGGCCCCTTAGTTGGATATGTGATCTAATTTCTGTCTACTAAATTCCCAAGAAGGAGCAAGGGCACAAATGTAAAAGGGACAAGAAAGGCCAATGTCCGGGCCACAGCTTGGACCACTTTTTCATCACTTATTTCTCTGGCAGCATCCATTATGAGATTCTTTGTAATAAGTTCAGGAATCACTTGGATACTTAAGATGTATTCTCCTTTTTCTCCTATATTATTGAGCAAGATTTTAATAGAAAGGATATAGTTCTAGCCATAGGACATCCGTTTAAGATTTTTGTCCTAGAAGTTATGACTCACATTGTGTGGGATTGCTTCTTTGACTGCTTATGTGAGCTTCCCTGACTCATTCTGGGTCAGCACTTGAGGCATTTACAACAACATTATCTGGAATTTTAAAACCATTTTAAGGTTTGTGGATTTTAAAATCAATAATCAGTTAATATATATTTATTAAGTATCTATTACATGCCAGACAATATGCTAAGTACTGCACTTGGCATAGACTATCTGATCTTCCCAAGAGTTCTGCATGGTAGGTGTTTATATTATACTCATTTTACAGAAGAGTAAAATGAGGTTGAGAGCAGTCAAGTGATATGCCTAGGGTAAAATGTCAGGTCTTCCTGATTCCAAGAATTTTATTTTATTTATTTTATTTTATTTTTAGCTACTGTGCCACCTAGAATAAGAGTCATGTTTTTGTTCTTGGGTTCATGGAATTATAGAACTGGAAGGGACTACAGAGGCCATCTTGCTTAACTTGTCTAAAAAAATAATTATCTCTATAACATCCCTGCAAATATGTAGTTTGTGCACAATGAACAACAATGAGGGGCAAACTTTCCAAGGTTATACTTTGGGATAATTCAAATTGTAAGGAAGCTTTTGATTTATTGAGATTGAATATCAAGATGAAATTTGCCTCTTTGTAACTCCAATTTATTGATCCGGAGGTGAAGGAGACAGAAATTAGAACAAAATGAATTTCTCTTTTAGCTAATAACCTGCTGTATCTTTCTCAGGTCAAAAATCACAAGTCTTTTTACTTGATCTTCAAGTGGCTAGAACTAAACACCCTTTATTTTTCTGGATGCTCTCACAGATGCTCTCAGATTTGTCAATGCTTTTTCTAAGTGTGGAATTTAGAAGTAAGCACAGATATAATCTGATGAAGGCAGTGTATGGTGTAGGCTATCATCTCTTTATTCTTTGAAGCTAAGTTTTTCTCTCTCTTGAACAAAAAGTTATCAGTGCCTTTAACTTTTATAGGTCATTTACATATACCTCTCTTCAACCTTTAGCCATACCCCTTATAACTAAGAAAAATAATTAAGTAAACCCTACTGACAAAGCAACCATGGTGTGATATGGAATCTGGAATATGACATCTGGAATGTCTTGTACCTATGACTTCTCCTCTTCCCTCACCCCCACCTCTGCTCTATCTAGTTCCTTAGGATCATAGATTGAGAGGTAGATGGGATCTTAGACCTTAACTCTATTTTACAGATAAAGAAACTGAGTTTCAGAGAAGTCAAGTTACTGATGAAGGATCACAGACCTATGTGACAGAAGGTGAGATCTAAAAAAAACATATTCTGGACTCCAAAACTACCACTTCATTCACTATGATACACTGCATATGTCTCCCTCTATGGAAGGGAGGGGAGAATTTTTCATCTTCTATTCTCCAACATCAGTATCAATACTGTTGATATCAATTGTTGCAATTAATCTGAGTTCATCTGATTTTAAGTGTTGGTTTTGTCTATGTTATTGTTGTCACTGTATATATTATTCTCCTACAGCTTTTTGCATGGTTTCATATGTCTTCTCATGTTTCTTTGGATTTTTTATATTCATCATTTCTTGTGGCTTAATAATATGCTGTTATATTTATATACTGTACTTTGTTTGGCTATTCTCAAATTGACAGGACTCCCCCTCCTTCCATTTTGTTTACAGTTATTTGCAGTCCTCCAGATTTGATGCTTCTATTAGTGGAGGCTAAAATGTCGGCTTTCTTGCCTGCTCATTGTTGATTTAGAGAAATTACAGTTCAATAAAACCCTTAGATAGTTTTCCAGGTGAAGTATGATCTAGCCATGGTGTCTCTATATTGTACTGAAAGTCAGTTTTTTTTTTTTAATCCAAATGTAAGATATTACATCTATTCTGATTAAATTTTGGTTTCTTTGATTTGGGCCCACTTTCTACATTGTCAAGTTCTTTTTGAATTTCAGCATCATTTTCCACTGTGGTAGCTCTGCCCCAACCTACCTCTTCATGCTATTTGCAAATTGGGTGAGCATGTCATTTCTGTCTGGGAGAGTTGGGGTCTCTGGAAAGGGGTGTGCATCTTTATTAGGCATCACAAGAAATCAGGAGACCAGCTAGGACCATTAAGGTTCTGAGTGACAATGGCTGTTGATAAGTACAAGTTCCACACTAGCCTAATCATTTTTTTTGTTAGCAAGTATGACTCTGACAAGATGACACTCTTACTATTTATTAAGGAAGAATACCCAGAGAGGATATACAATGCTCTTTCAGCCATTCTCCCCAAACTTTTATTTATTTTTTAAAGAATACAGTTGGATCTATCAGAGCTTATTTTTGGAAACACATTAAAATATATCTTTTAATTATTTCTGTGAATTTCAGGAATGTCAATAATTCTATCTTACCATCACATTATAGATTGTTTTTTGACAATGTTGTATAGTTGGTAGAATGTTGAACTTGGAATTATGAAGACCTGGGTTTGAATCCTACCACACCACATATATTTATTAGTTATGAGATCATTAGATGTACATTGTCTCTAGGTCTCAGAATATTCATGTATAAAATAAGTGAGTAGGACTAAATGACCTCTAAGGTTCTTTCTAGCTCTAATCCATTGACCCTGTGGACCTCAATTTACTCAAATATAAAATGAAAGGTTTGACATAGATGGGCTGTTAGGTCCTGTACAGCTCTAAATTTATGAACATATAAATGAATCCCAGAAAAATGTACATAGTTATCCTAAAATAACTGAATTGAAGTTGGAAGTCAGAAAACCCGATTCTCAGATTTCAATATGGACCTCACCTCACTAGCTTAGACAACTTTAATTCCTTAATTTTTAAGAATCACTCCTCCTTGCAATGGTGATTTCTGATAAAAGAAGGGTTTTAAAAATCTTAATGTAATTCTTTGGTTCATCTTAAGAATTCTGTTTTAACAGCATCACATTTGTAAATTATGATCAAGATACTGAGCTCTGTAGCCAGGGTCAAGCACCAGCCAGTTTTCAACAATAAAATATGTAAAGTATTCCTCTTATCACTTCTGGTTTCTTTAAATGAGTTTTTAATAAACTTGTTTTTGTGGTATTGCATTGTAATTAAACTTCAGTAAAGTAGTTGGTTGATAATAAGAGTTTTGCTCTGTTTTATGAGGCAATAACTTAGTTTCTGAGTGAATAAACTATGAGGCCTCCTTTCTTCTTGAAAGGGGTTATTATAGAGAGAAGTGCATTGCACTGGTTAGTGTGATTAGGCTCTTGCTCTTGAGAATTTGGTTTCAAACTAATGCTTACTATTAAAAACTATAGCCTAATTGTTCATGGAGCTAAGTATGTGAATGGGAAGGAATTTGAGTCATGGAATGGGTAAATTTCCCATTTAATCCTTTCCAAAGAAAATGTTCCACCAAGAAAACTATCGTGGACTTGATAGTTTTTAAAAGAAAATATAAATGAAAATTATATTCAAAGGAAAAGAGGAGTTAGGGGGCATAAGCCTGAGGTCAAGGGTATGTTTGAATCTAGCTGTACCATTAAAATGAGAAGCTCCAGATTGATAGTGAAAGTGGTGAAAATAAATGTTGGCTTATTTACTTTTAAAGTAGATTTGAGAGCTATTAGCTAACTAAACCACTTAGGCTTTATTTTATGATGGCTGTAAGGAAAGAGCTTTGTGAACAATAAAATACAGAAATTATCAATTTATACTCTGAGCAAAAGTTATTTGACCTTAAGCAAAGTATCCTTGAAGTAGAAGTCCCTGGGATAATCTGATGGCTAAAGTGCCAGACCTGGAGTCTGGAAGATTTGAATTTAAATTCTGTCTCAAATATTTACTAGCTCTGTGACTCTAGGAAAGTCACTTAACCTGTTTACCTCAGTTTTCTCCTCAGGAAAATGGGAATAATAGTACCACCTTGCAAGGTTGTTGTGAGGATCAAGTAAGATTTTAATAATAATACTTGGCATACAGTAAGATTATATATAAAGATTAGTTATTAAGTAAGAGGTGCACTTGGAGGTGGAGATCTACTAATTCATATATATGTGTGTGTGTACGTATATATATATATGTGTATATATGTGTGTGTGTATGTGTGTGTGTATGAGCTGTATTATCATGGTAAAACCATTTCCTTTTTCTAAACTTCAATTTCATTAGCATAATGATGATAATAAGAATTTTGTAAATTTTAGAGTGCCATTTAATTTTGAATGTTTACAATAATAATAATAATAGCTACCATTTGTATGGTGCTATCAAGGCTTGCTAAGTTATAAATTATGTCATTTGATCCTTATCACAACCCTGTGAGATAGGTGCTCTCTTATTCCCATTTTACAGAAGAGAAAAATGAGGAGAAATGAATTAACTTGTCCAGGGTTACATAGCTAGAAAGTGTCATAAGCAGTATTAAAATTCATATCTTGTTGCCTCCATTCCAGCACACTATCTACTGAACCACTTACCTGTTAAGAAGTCTTAATAAGACATCTATTTCTTAACCCCACTTAAGGATTTTCTAAAGAGTATAAAATCTATCTCTATCAATGTTTGCACCTAGTCTCCCCCTAATTGTCATTTTGATATACTTGTCTTATGTTTATATAGAATAGTTTTAGCATTCCCCTGCACATAATTTATAAATTGACCTTCCCTTTTACTCAAATTCAGACCAATTCTTTCTTAAATCTTACTGTCCAAATCTGGTGGCAAACCAGTTTCTGACCTAGTCTGATAAATATGGGGAACCCAATTGTCTTCTGTTACTTTGAAGAAGTCTTGGTTGCCATACGCTTGTCCCAGCTCTGAGTCTTAGGTGCCAGTATCCTCATTCTATCTCTAGGAAATTATTTCCAGTGTCCACCCCTCTTCCTTCTGGCTGTCCCATTAGCCTACTCCCTCACCTAGGCTCCAGTGCACTAGTCCTCCTGTCCAAACTGACTTTCCACAAGAATGATCCTTTTCTTACAGTTCTATCTCTCAAAGAATCTCTTAGGTTGGAGACCCATGTTACACAATCTGAGATCATACTATAGTTCATTACTAGCTATTTTACCCTGTCCTTGTTTAGTGCCTTTCCATGCTTCTCCTTTCTATTGTGTCTGAGGACATTTTCTTCCACCATGGTATAGTGGAAAGGATGCAATACTTAAAGTCAAGTTGAATGATGAAGTTTTGTGAGTCTTCAGGAAAAATCACTGTCAGTTTTCTGTGACCATTTTGCCTAAGTGGCCACCAAAGATATTTCTAGATCTACATTTAGAATCTTAGATCTTTTTCTTCTCTTAGCTTTTTGTCAATAAAAAAAATTGCAGCTGAGAGGGCAGGGACTGCTTTTTTCTATCTTTAGCACTCAGCAGTTGTTGGCTAATTGATTAAAGATACTATATCATTTAGTAACTTTTGCGAGGCTAGCTAGAACTAACAAGAAAATTTTGTGTACTTTTTGCTCCTCAATACCATCTTAAGGCATTATGCCAAAGCTTCTCAAATTGGATTGCAACCCCACATCGGGGTTATACAACTAAAATATGGAGATTGTGAAATTATAATTTATTATCAGTAAATAATTGGTTTGTATTATCTATTTTACATACCTATGTATTTGGGGTCACAGGAAAATTTTTCAGGCAAAAAAGAGGTCATGAGTAGAAAATGTTTAAGAAGCCCTATTCTCTAACATCAATAATGTCTTTCTCATCCATTTTAGTGTATCCAATTTTCATTGCTATAGGAATGTGATCTTTCAGTTCACTCTACTACTTCTGAATAAATTTAGCACCTGGTTTCCAACCTTTGCAATACTTTGGTTTCCTACCAGATTTTCCCCCACCCCTCATGACTTCCAAATGCAAAATGCCTCAACTATACAAGGAAATAGATATACTTTAATGTCTATCCTATCTACCACTCCCATCTTTCCAACTGAATTTATATCTGAAATCTTCCTGGTATGACTCTGAACCCTTTTTATATCCCAAGCCCTTGAATGGAGGCAGAACTCCTTGATCCAAGAAAATAGCCATAATTCTGCCTTGGATAACAGCATGAGATTTATTTTTGCTGATTTATCAAAGAATAAGCTCAATAAATGTGAATTCTCTTGCTTGAGAAAACTGAATTTTAATAAAATTATGTGAAAGAAATAAGTATTAAATGCATTATACATACATATATATAAGAGAGAGAGAGAGAGAGAGAGAGAGAGAGAGAGAGAGAAGAGAGAGAGAGAGAGAGAGAGAGAGAGAGAGAGAGAGAGAGAGAGAGAGAGAGAGAGAGAGAGAGAGAGAGAGATTAAAAAATGTACTGGCTGGTAAGCTCTCTTTTAAAGGAGAGCTAGAGAGTCTAAAAGAGGGGAAAAATTAAAGGTCAAGCTTTTCATGCAAATCAGATTTAATAACAATTTCATTTGGTTCAAGAAATAAAAAAAATATAAAAATCAGATTTATTTTAAAGTGCAAGCATGAGTTATTTCATTAAATCTTCTCTAGATATGTATACAGACTATGAAGCTCTGGAAAGTCACCTTTCCCATCTCTAATCCTTATGACACAGAGTAGGACAGCAGATCTTCCTATAGGCAATCATAATTTGATGAGCTAATGCAGCAAAGAGAAAAAAATCTATTATGTTTAATTTAGAAAACATCCTTTGACAATACAGTTTAAAAAGGGAAGAAACCTGTGTCATGGGATTTAATTTGAATCCTGCTTGTTTTCTTATAACATTTAAGTGAAGCCCAATATAATTCTACACTCTCAGCTAAAACTAATCAGAAGATGATTTATTAGCTTTTAAAAATATTTGTAGGTTGCCTTGACATTTGGATAATATTGTTTTCCATACCTATATACTTGTTAGTCAAGAAAGCTAGCAGCTATTGAACCTTTAAAAAGGCTTTGTAGTAAGTCTGCGCCCCAAAAGGCATCATTATTTATCTTTATTTTCCTTTAAGTAGAATTCAATTTTTCTCCTGTACTTAAGAACCCAAGAGCCCATCTTGATTCTCCACTTGTGATGTGTAGATCTCAGTGTAGGGGGAATGCACCTAAGTTGGAAGACTGAGTTCTAAAAGCAGCTACTAGCCGGTACTTTGTTAGTGGGCCCTATGAAACTCTCCTCTGTTCTTAAAAAGAGGCAAATAATACTGGGAAAATGATGAGTGCTTTTCATGCTAAGAACAATACATCAAGAATATCTAAATTAATTTAACACTTACAAGGAATATTCTTGGCCTCATCAATTTAAGATATGCTGGCAAGCGGGAAATGATTTTCAATTTATATTATGTCATTTCTGATATTTCTTCAGCAGCCAGGGAAGAAGAAGAGGTTTTTGGATTTTGGTTAAATTGTATCTAACTTTTTGTAGATTTTTTGGGGGGAAGTGAACAGTTGGTAAAGGGTCATATGAAGGTCAGGAATTCATATCCAGGAATATATTGTACTCCTCTAGGCAAAAGAAATTATCCACTGGGTGTAAACCATTAGCAAATTAGTAATTAATTATAGTGAGAAATAGCCATCAGAGGGGGAACCAGGATGGGCTGGTTTGGAAGAAAAGGTTCTGCTTTAAAATAAAAGGAGCAGCTGTGTCTAAATTTGGGGGCACAGTAGGCATGATCAGAGGCCACATTGTAGAAAGTACCACCCACATTGGCATGGACTGGGTCTCCTTGAGGGGTTTAGTAGAAAGGTAAAGGTATATTTAGGGTTAGAGTCAAGAAGCAGGAGGCAGGAGAGTTAGAGTTAAAGATGGGAGTTGGATTTAGGGTGACTAAACATTCCTGGTGATGTAGAATTTACAAATATAGGTTGTGATGGTAAATGTAACTGATTCCCTTGGAAGAGGTTAAGACCAAATGATCAGCATCTTTTAGAAGAGACCTCCATATTTCCCTCCTCTTCCCCAGTCACTGGTATTTTCATATCTCAATATTTTATTGTTTTGCATTAGAACATTTATTTAAATTTAAAAAATCCTGGTTATTGCTCAAATGTTGAAACTTTATAACATAATCTTTAATTTTTACATCTAATCCTGCCTAGAGTCTGATCTTTCCTATTTATGTGGTAAGCACTAATACCTCCGAGTCACTGAAACTCATCATTGAGGATCACTTTGCTGGGAATCTAAGTGGCTCACTTTGGATTGGCCCCTTTTCATTTTCCATGTCAACCTAGTTACTAAGATCTATTAGTGCAAGCTCCGTAGCATTTCTAGCATTTGAAGTCCCTTTCCCCACCATTCATATAGTCGTATACTCTCTAACTAACTCTATCATTTATAATATGAATTATTGTAGTAGCTTCCCAATCCATTTCCTTGTCTTCAGTATTCTGAGCAATATTTCCCATGGTTACCAACATAACCTTAAACACTGTGCCATTGCCATTACTCTCTTCATGAAATGCTTTTGTTGTATTTTCCCCCTTCTTTAGTTCATTTTAAAGATGAGCAAACTGGGGCAAACAGTTGCCCAATGTCACACAGTTAGTGTCTGTGGCCAGATTTGAATTCAAACATTGCTGAGTTCTTTGAATTCTGAAATACCAATTCTTTATTCTAATATTTTAGGACCTCCACAGTTGGACATCCTTCCTTCCTTCCTTCCTTCCTTCCTTCCTTCCTTCCTTCCTTCCTTCCTTCCTTCCTTCCTTCCTTCCTTCCTTCCTTCCTTCCTTCCTTCCTTCCTTCCTTCCTTCCTTCCTTCCTTCCTTCCTTCCTTCCTTCCTTCCTTTCTTTTTCCTCTGAGGCAATTAGGGTTAAGTGACTTGCCCAGGATCACATAGCTAGGAAGTGTTAAGTGTCTTAGGCCAGATTTGAACTCAGGTCCTCTTGACTTCAGGCTGGTGCTCTATCAACTTAGCTGTCCTGACAGTTGGATTTCAATTTACATTTCCATCCTTATTTTACTTTTCTCCCCATCTCAACATTCCAGGAAAACTGGTCTTCTAGTTATGCTCTGAATCACCTGCCATTTCCTACCTCCCTGTACTTGCTTAAGTATATATGCTTGGAATAAATTTTCTCTTATTTACTTCAGAATCCTTTAGCTTATATGGATTAATACACAATATCATGAGGTACTTTAAAAGTCATATATGGGACCTGGAACAACTAAGTTCAAATCCTAATTTTGCACTTATTTACTGGGAGGCCCTGGAAATTTTCACAGTGTCATCTCTTCTATGTAAAAAAAAGTACAAGTATGATACTTGTAGTTGAAATAGTTCTATCTCCTCAATTCTTCCAGTATTCTTTCATGGGATACCCATTTTGCTCCTATTACTACATATTTTCTATTACATTCATCTGTGTGCGTGCAATGTGCTCCTTGAAAAGAATATAAGCAAAAAAAAAAGTAGGAATTATATCTCTTATTATTTCTAGGTTTTTTGGCCTCTAATATAGAGATATCCTATACATAGTAGATATTTACTAAATGTTTTTAGAATTTGATTCAGAAGAACGTAAACTTCTTGAGGGCAAGGCCTCTCTCTCTCTCTCTCTCTCTCTCTCTCTCTCTGTCTTGCATTGCACAAAATAAGAGTTAAATAAATGCTTGATCAATTGTTGGATCGATTGAATGTCAAAAAAAATCTTATAAATGGCCACTTGAAACTCAGACAACCAGAGGACATTTGACTTCATTGGGAAGAAAACATGTAGGAGAGAGGGGAAATGCCTTTCTTCTTTCTCCTTACATCTTTTTGGGTCTGTCACATTACAGAGATTTGTCTTGGATTTTCTAAATTTCCAGTACAGGTACCTTTAGGCATTTAATTTTTAGTTAAGAGCTTCTATCTCACTTGACATTATGTTTTATGACAATAAAAAAAAAAGCAGCAGTTGCCCAGGTAGCCAGGATTAAATTCATCTGGGCAAGATGTTCTTCACTACTTTGAATTTTGCCTGTAGGGGACTCAGATTCTCATGTAAAGTTTAGTTTTTATCTACTCCCTTAAAGAGTAGGTTGCCTTTACCAGCTCCCATATAATCTTGGAGGGGATCCTCAAGTGGTGCTCATGGCACTGATCCAGCCTGGAAGTTCCGAGTCATAGACAATTAAGATGAGGTCGTCATCAGAGAGAAAAGCTGCATGTTTAGGATCTGGTTCACAAAGTGAATCACCTGAGGGACTGTCACAGATGTCAAGGGAAGATTCCCCTCCAGCCATGGAGAAGCATTAAGAAGAAAGCTTCCCTAGAAATAGTGTCAACTTTCTGACAAGCATGCGCCCAGGCTAAATAAAATGGATACTGACAGGAGCAACCAGAGAGATGCCTTGATCTCAGTGACAAAGCCTTTTTATTGTGATTACTTGAAGAATAGAATTTAAGGATGGGTGTGAAACAACTAAGTATTGTAGAATAGAAAGAATGCAGTAGATGTGAGTTTTGAGTTCTAATTCTATGGATAGTGAGAATAATAAATCCTATCCTGCTTGCCTCACTGCATTTCATGAAGATCAAATTAGATAAGGGATATAAAAATATTTTAACCATACAGCAAATGCAAATATAACAGTATCATTAAGACCATACTTAAAACACACACACACACACACACACACACACACACACACACACACACACATACACAAAAACACAAGTTTAAACCAGGGTAGGACAATTATAATTTTAGGACTTGGGGGCCCCTAAAATTTAAAGAATGCCATTAAAATGATATTAAAGATCACAAATTTTAAATATCTATTACATGTACAGTTTGATGGTATTCTTTCTTATTCATCATCATGGAATCTGGTAGTCTAGAAAAAGTAAATTAGGTATATATAAGATGTCTTGCTTCCTTCCACTTCCATTTTCCATCCCTTACCTTGTCTGACTGCCTTAATCCTTCCCAGCTTGAGTCTCAATGTGCCTTGAGATCTCTAACCCACAGGAAGTTAGTCTCTCCCTTTCCATCATGGTTATTTTAACATTAAAAAAATTTCATGTTACTTGCCTCAGGTGCCAAAATTTCTAGTTACAATTCTGTAAGAAAATAATTATGTGTTTCAGAGGAGAAATGTTTTACTAATTGGGCCCTAGAAAGAGTTATGAGGCACATACACCTGTAAGTAATTCTTTGTACGTGCGTTTGTGTGTGTGTGTGTGTGTGTGTGTGTGTGTGTGTGTGTGTGTGTGTGTTTGTGTGTGCTTGTTTATTGTTGTTGGAAAGGACTTCTACTTGGGTCTAGGGTTTTATAAAGAAGCTTAAAACAGGAGGATGTGGATACAAATGTTACCTCTGTTCTTTTGTGATCTTAGTTGTCACTTAATCAATTAGGAACTACAATTTACTCATCTATATAAATAACACAACTGGACAAAATATCCCCTAACTCTAACCAGCCTTGCACCATAGAATCCTATAATATCCAAATGGAGTAATATACTTTAAAGATCTGCTAGCCCCATTTTAAATACAGAAGACATAATTTTTGGTTCCTACTCTAATAGATTTAGATCAAAAAGTGATATTAGAGATCATCTTAGTATAGCTCCTTCATTTAACAGATGAGAAAACTGAGACTCAGAAGTTTAGTGAGATACAAATCTTTTCATTGTCAGAGAAGACATTTTTAATCATTCTAGTGTAAGGATTCTTTCCTTAACCTTTTTTGTTAGGAAATACTTTTGTAGAGATGTTTATACTAATAAACATTGTATTGGATAATATTATATCATATATAACATACATACATATGTAAATATATACATATGTATGATGGAATAGAGCTTTGATCTTGGCATTGGAAGACCTGTATTTGAATTTAAGCTGGGAATTAAGTTAATTGCTTGGAAGCTCAGTTTCCTTATATGTAAAATAGTGATAATATATCAATCTCACATGTTTTCAATGACATCTATCACACTAATTTTTATAGGCAAATGAATTGGCAATATTCTACCACCTACATAACCTTGACATGTACTTTTCCTGGCTTTCTGGATATCTTATAATTTTGAACTTTCTGATATTGTAATGTTTTTCCTACGGAGTGAAGCCAGTTGACAGCTTTGAGATCATTGGAAAACCATTTCCCCACATCTGATGTAGCCTACTCAGTTCTGTTCTCACTTCTTTGTTCAAAAACAATACCTATTCAAGATAGATGTAGTGATGAATTAGCTCAATGGACTTCCCATCCAACCGTGTATCATAATCTGTGCAATAAGTATTTTTTATCCATATGGTCTTTATTGATGTTATTTGCCTATAAAAACAAATAAAACTAGGATAAACACATTACCTAGATTTTTATACATATCATATAGACTCATTGATGAAGATAATCTATTGTTTATTTTATAGAATATAGGAAACCACAGATGATCAGTTTGTTAGGACATGTAAAAACCATTTGTAAGGAAACTTAATTTATGGAATTACAGATGCTGTTCCAATGCCAATAATGTTATACTCTTTAATGACCTTTTGACTATTTTTTCTATGTAAGAATGTAATGTAACCCTTATCCTTTAAAGGAAGGGATCTATGCTTGTTTGAGTGAGCTTTTAATATTTTCTGTACTTTATTTGCATTTATTCCTTGTTGAAGTGACTAAGTCAATATGGCATCAAAGGAAACTCCTTTGACCTCCTAATTGGCCTGTTGGGAATTTCCTACCAACCCAGACCTTGTAGAAGCTGGACATTTTTTTTTTTCTGAGTGTGAAAGTAAAGAGTTAAAGTGGGATATACATACACATATATGCATATATACATACATACATCCCTACATACACACACAGAGTTTTATGGGACCTTAGAGGGCTCCTCTATAACATGTGGAAAAGGGTTGTTAGTTGTTAAATGGAGAAACATCTGGATAACTTTTCCAAGAAACAGGATGATAACATTTCAATAAGCAGAGTAACATTGTCTCTTTGGTTCTATTAATTAGACAATTCCAAAATGTCTGGTTGCCTAATAACCCTGCCACATCTACTGCCGCAGACTTTCTTCATTAATGATGACTTGATAGAGACAAACTATACTGTGAGCTAATCTGACTTTATAACATATAGTAGTATAACTATATGCTGTATGTACTTTCTCTTCCCCTCTTTTTTCCTTTCCTTTAAAAACATTTTATTGACATCCCCTTTTTTGTATGTCACAGTTTTTACTCAATATTTGTTCATAAATATTTTTCTTGTAAGATAGGACAACCAAAAATGGACATATAAGTTATAAATGAAGACAAATGCCTCATTCCACACCTAGAATTCAACACTTTTCTTTTAAAAGGAAGGAGACTATTAGTTCTCTAAAATCAAGATTGCTCATTTGAATAGACTGAATTCTGACTTTCTAATTTTTGCTGTACATTACTGTAGTTGATATATATATTCCTTTATGTTTGTATATTTTATTCCATATCAGTTCATATAAATTTTCTGAGTTTTTCCAGATTCTACATATTCATCATTTCATTATTATGTTTGTATCACATGATGTGTTCAACAATTTCCCCTGATTCGCTACTAAGCCACATGATCATGATCAACACTTGTGAATACAAGGTTCATGATGATCACCTAAAGGAAAATGTTTGGAAACGAGGTGTTGGATTGTCATTGTGCTTTTTCGCCTCCATATTCCTGATTTGCTCCAAATGCTGAAAAGCATTTTCAGTAACTACTTACTCTCCCATCATGCTTTTGTACTTTACACTCAAATAAGCTTTACAACTATATCTTTTACTACATACACTAGCATTCTTTCTACTTTTGGATACCCTTAAATATTCCAACTGTGTAGTGTTCCAGTCTTTTGAAATATTAGTCCATTAGTGCCCCATTTTATAACTGTTTTTTGAGGACAAATCTCTTTAAATTCATAGTGGTTTAACAGCTAAGACTTGTTCAATAGCCAATGAACTTTTTTTTTGGCCAAAGCTACTGATTGAACTGCTTCCTAAGAGATCAAGAGTTTATAAGCTACATTTATGGAGGGGAAAACTCAATAGGAAACATTGTAGAAAGGCTGCATTTCAGTGAACTGACAAAAATCTATTGATGGCCTACTAATTGCGCAACCCTATATTAGGCACTTTAGGAATCACTAAAATGTTAAAATGTGACAAAAGCTGTCTTTTTGGAAGATCCTTTTGTGATGTGTGGGGTAGATTATAGAAGTAAGAGACTGGAGCTGAGGATAGCAATAGTCCAAGAAGGATGAGATATTATGGTAATAAGACTGTGAGCTAATCTGACTTTATAACACATAGTAGTATAACTATATGCTGTATAAGAGCAAAATGAATAAAATCAGACAAATAAATATATTTCAAAGAAAACAGGATAGAATGTAGCAATATATTGGATATAAATGATTAAGGAAAGAGAAGAATAAAAAGACAACTCCTGGGACATAGAAGAAATGGTGAAAATCTTGACAGAAATAGGGCAGCTGAGAAAGAGATCCATTTGAGAAGATTTTCTGATGATGTATGTGTGAGTAAAGTTTTGGGAAACTGAGTGATATTTTGAATGCATTGGAATAACTTGCTGTTTAAAAAAAATTATCCAATGGTGAATCCTTTTGTTAAATGAAAAAAAAAGTAGTTTCCTTATTATTTTTGGTTCATATTTCCAATTAAATGGGTATAAGGAGCTTTCTGGTGAAGACATACTCTTTTTCTTTAAATCTGGGCAATTTCTCTGCATATTGTAGTGAAAAAAGCGTTTTCTGGAACTAAGAGGTTAATTGACTTAGTGATGTGGGTTAAAGATTCCTTTCTAATTCCCAGCCCCCATGAATCCCAATGGGAGATATCCGGGTTTTCCCAGCCCCACCGGATCTGAGCTAACTTGGGCTGTCCTAGCCCCCACTCTAATGATCTGCTCAGGTTTCCCCAACCTCGACCCTCAGCACAAACAGTTCCTTATCTAAAAAACACATTGAATTCTATTCAATTCTAACCCTGGCCGAAACCTGCCAGGAGCCAACATGGGACTCCACCCACGGGCCTCTTCACCAAAAGCCCCCCATTATTTTTTTATTATTAATTTTATAATTATAATTTTTGACAGTATATATGCATGGGTAATTTTTTTACAACATTATCCCTTGTATTCACTTTTCCAAATTTCCCCCTCCCTCCCTCTACTCCCTCCCCTAGATGACAGGCAATCCCATATATAATAAATGTGTTACAGTATATCCTAGATACAATATATGTGTGTAAAACCAAATTTCTTGTTGCATGGTAAGAATTGGATTCCAAAGGTATAAGTAACCTGAAACCCCCATTATAAAAGAGGGAAACTGAGTCCACTCTTGGCAGGAGCCCCAAATATGGCATTCTTATGCTGGCCATGTTTGGGTTCCTTTCCACCTGGTGCCAGCCTGGCCCTGGCATCTTTCTGCCTTTACCCTTACTTCCAAACCCCAAATAAACCTCTTTTATTAATCTAGATTTTTGGGTCTGTAAATTCCTTTACAGGGGATTTTGCACCTCTACTAGACCTCATTTAACTCTGTATCCTTGTGCCAAATCCAAAAGAGTTGCAGGGGAGCTCCATTTGACTCCCTATACCCCAAATCTGTCACTAGACCCCAATTAACCCTAATTTCATCTAGATACCCCTTACCTAACTCTCATCATTAGTACAATAATGCCAGTCTCAAGTGAGACTAATTCAGATATCCCTGACTCCAAGACTAGCTCTCTATCTACTGTGCCATGCACAATGAATGCAATCTCCTATGCTACATTTTCTTTATAAATGAGTGTGTATATATGTGTGTACATGTGTACAGTCATGAATATATGCACATGTATATTTAAATATAAATGCTTTCTATAAACAAGGTATACCTAAAATGGTGTCAGCAATGATCTCTCTTCTATTAAATACGTAATTAAATTAGAATTGTGAAATTTGAAATAAATATTTTTTGAAGTTCTTCTTATAATTAAATCACACTATTTAAGGAAGTCAATTGTTATTTCCTAAAGTGATTCAATATGCAGATCCTACCGAATTAGCAGTTGAATTACTTTTGCTTGGACAAATGATTCAGGCCCAGAATTGAGTATAAAAACCTCATAGTTGAAGTGATTCTTCCTGGAAGTATGATAAAATTGTGTTCTGCTTATTGCTCTTAACAAAAGACTGGTTTATTTTAATCTTTTCAGTGAAAGAGATTAAATATCATTTCTGAAAATGTTCAGAGAAGTTAGAAGAAAAATACTGAGAGAATGATAGAACAATAGAATTTTATCATGACAATAATAATAACTAGCTAGCAGTTATATAACTCTTTAAAGTTTGAAAAATGCTTTACATATGTCATCTCATTTGATAACATTTGATAACATGTTATCTCTGATTTGATGCTAGAGAAGAAAAGGGACCTTAGAGAACATTTAATCACTGAATAGGGGAATCTCAGGTGAAAAGGACTTCTGGGGTAATTTAGTTCAAATTGGTAAAATCTTTCTTGAAAATTCTTCAATAAATGAATTTTTCTTGTAACAGAGGACATACTACTCCCTGAAATACCCTCTTTTACTTTTGGATGGCTATAATTGTTAGGGAGTTTTTCCTTACTTTAGGCTTAGGTATATATCTTTGCAGCTACTTACTACCTTTTGTTTCTAGTTTTGCCCTCTGCGGTCAACCAGAAAAATCTAATTCCCCTTCAAAGGGTGCTCTTCAAATTGCTGTTTGGGGTTTTCAGTAGCGTCTGTGTGACCCTATTTGGGGTTTTCTTGACAGATATTGGAGTGGGTTTACCATTTCTTTCTGAGATGAGGAATGAAGACAGACAGGATCCCATGATAGTGTCTGAGGCCAAATTTGAACACAGTAAAATGAGTCTTTCGGACGTCAGACTTAGCACTTTATTCAATGTACCTCCTAGTTGCCTGTTCTTCAAATACTTGAAGACAATTATCATGTTTTTCCTAGGTTTCCTCCTCTATAACACCCTTAGTTCTAGCAAATGTCTTATAGGACAGTCTTAAAACCCTTCATCATATTGTTCTTTCTCCTCTGGATGTTTTCTGATTTGTAAATGTGCTTCCTAATATATGACAAATATCTTTATGTTATAAGTGATTTTAACAGGGCAGAGTGCAGTAGAAAATCATTTTTCTTGCTGTGGTAACTCTGTCTCTATGAAAGCAACTTAAGATAACGAGAACTTTGGAAGCTATTATTATATCATGAATTTGACATATTAAGCCTGCATATAAACCCTAGTTATCCTGTGCATCATATGTTCCATTGCATTTACATTATTATAGTTGGTTTAGTAATTCCTCAATTGGTGATCTAAATTGTTTCTTATTGTTTTGCTACAATGAAAACTGTTGCCATAAACAATTTAGCATATGTGAAATCTTTCTACCAATGACCCCTTTAGAGACACAATTAGTATTGGGATCTCTGTGTTAAAGAATATGGACCTCTTAGTCACTTTGCCTACAAAATTCCAAATTGATTACCAAAATAATTATGTTAATTCACAGCTCCACCAACAATGTATCAGTGTACTTGTCTTTCTGGGATGGACAATAGCTATAGATATTTTATCTTTGGCTATTTCCATCTTCTGTTATCTTTACCAATTTCCTGGGTGTGAGGTGAAAAATCAGGATTTGCATCTCTCTCATTACTAGTATTTTAAAAAAAATTTTCATGTGATTGTTATATTTTGAAATTCTTCTTTTGAGAACTGTTTGTTCAGAGACTATTTATCCATTGGAGGATGGCACTTGTATTTCCATTAAAACTTTAACAACAATTATTTTAACCATTAGAGAAGGTAAGCTAGGAGATTTTGATTCGTCATCTTAATCATTGATGAGGAAGTAGAAATACACTGAAGATAAAACTGAAAAAAACAAACAAGTTTTATCTAGGACAAATATATGCAGAAACAAATCTTTGCTGAAAATGCTTTACATTTTTAAAGCATGAGGACATTTATTTTCCAGCTATCTGAAAGAAAGATGCCAAATAAGGAAAAACAATGAAGGTTATCAATACTCAAAAAAAAACATTTGAAAAGACATTAAAGTTACTGACCAATATACCCACTTTCTTATCCTTATGAAAGTTATAGGAGCATGATCCTCACATGTAACAATAATATTACCAATGAAAACATGAGAGAGAGGCAGGTTTCTGTATATGGTTTTATGCAACACACTGTATATTTTCAATCCAAATAAAAGTTTTATAGTATATGATTTCCCCCCTATATTTAATGTTTATTGATTTTTTTTTGGAAAAATGTTTTATTCAGTAGCACAAAATCCTTCCAATACCATGTTGCTTTTTCATATAAGGCTATTATTGCTCTTTGTGGATATTGCCTTTCTAATATTGCCTAGTGCTATCTGTTGATATGCTATTTCTTTTGAAATATCTATTTTAGTCTCTGTGGTATCTGCTTTGGTGGGAATATGTGGGCAACTTACTTCTTTTTGCTCTCATTTTCATTTTAGAGCTCTCTCCCTAATGGGTTCTTTCTGGTGGCATTATTTGTTCGTAAGTGAATGAGCAGTTAAGGTGAGCATCATGTCTGAAAAGAGTCTAGGGACTTTTCACATATTGTGGGAAGACAGCATTCTTCCTTAATGTTCATATCAAGTTGACACATGGCCACCTCAGTATTCCTGAGAAAAGAGTTGGCAGTGATCAAAACTTTTCTCTTTCCTAGGACTAATTTTAGATGGTCTGTTTCCTGTTAGTGGCTATTAATCCACTTCATCATTTCTTGGAGAGATTGAAGAAGCTACTTCTTTCTTAAAGGACCCAGTTCCATTCTTCATGAAAATAGTTTTCTGCCTCTTACATCACTGCAAATGTTCAGGGATCCTTCTTCTTTTTCTTCTCTATACTCTTACTTCATTCCATCTTCCTATCTCCTTTCTGTAGAACTTAGTATTCCCCTTCTCTCTTTAAAGTCATTTCCTTTTCTGTTTTCTATTTGAAGCGCATGATCCATTCTTTTAAGTCATACCCCTTTCTCCTTTGTAGCCTAGAAAGGAATTGGGCATGCTGTCAGACCTTGACCATTCTTTATGGGTAGGAAGATTATTTTGTACATACAGGTATTATTTGGTATTGGCAGAAACACAAACATGGAACATATTTTTCAAGTCACTGGAAAGTTCCCATTGTTTTCCATATTTGCTGAAATTGGGTCCTCAGTTCTCTTTTTTGTGTCTTAAATTGTGTTTAACTTAGTGGATGTCATGGCAAGCTATATGTATTTTTACATTTTACCTTTATAAGGTCACACAAACTAGATTATTGAAGATCCCAGACTAGCAACAAGGTTCATGACTCCCATTCCAGTGATCTGTCAACTATGTTATACTTCTGTAATAGACACATGCTTTATGTGCAATGCATACATATTGTATATATGTATATATATGCATATTGTGTATACACATTATATCTATCCACACAAACACAATTACTTTGTATATCTTTGCAAAAGAAGAAAAGAAACAAACATTTATTAAGCACTTGGTATGTATCAGGCATTGTGGTAAGCTCTTTAGAAATATTATTTCATTCTATTTTCACAACAAACCTGAGAGGTTTTACAATTGAGGAAACTGAGAGCAGATAGAGAATTAACTTTCGGCATCACACAGCTAGTAGGTATCTGATACTGGATTTTAACTCAGGTCTTCTGATTTTAGATTATATGCTTTATCTACTGCATTATCTAGCTCCTCTGGGAGCAATAAAAGCAGTAATTTAACATGAGTTCTAGAATGTGGATAGATGGAATATAATCAATTGAAAAGAAATTTATCTGTGCAATATAGTGGTCAGTCAAACCTTCACCTGTACTTCCTTGATTTAAATCCTCATAATACCATGCTAAGAGAATATGTAGTAGTTATTTGTGATTCCTTGAGAGATTCACTCTGTTTTAGTGTTCTGAAGTGTAGGAGGAAGAAGGAATAACTGAACGTTGAACATTTGATTCTAGTCTAGAATGTTTATTTGTCTAAATCTGCTTAATGGGAAATCACTATATTGAAGTGTTTTGTAAGGTATTATAAAAACAATCTATCAGTGCTTTGAGCTCTTAGAAAAACTCTGATTCTTGAAATATCACAAATCCTCAATCTGATTCTATAGTTGTCTATGATATGTAAATGGGAGAAAAATCTAACTTGGACTTTTCTTTATAAATGCAGATTTGCAGGGTATTAGAACAAAGGTAATATAGGTGGAAAAAAGAGGATTTATATTGGGACACATCATTGGAAGGTAGTTGATCTAAGACTGATTAACCATTTTGTGGGGTTGATTTTGTGGGATCTCATTGTTGAGATGAAGGAGATGGCTCCTAGTCAGTAAGTCTACCAACAACCATTTATTCACTTACTGTGTCCCAGGCACTATGGTAAGTACTGGGGAAACAATGAAAGACAAAAAATTGACCAGGCTTTCAGGAAGTTTATATCATAAGAAAAGAGAAAAAAATGTTAATAAATAACTAAGTACAAGATGCATGCAAAGTAGATGGAAGGCAAATTTATCTCTAGCAACTAGGAACATTGGGAAATATGTATACATACATATATCTGACATGAAAAACTGTCTTGTATATATATATATATATATATATATATATATATATATATATATATATATATATATATATACTACACACATATCTATATCTATTTCTATGAAAATACACACACACACATTTTTTTACAAGTCAATTGGAGATAAGTGGCTTGCCCAGGGTCACACAGTTCGTATTAAGGGTCTGAGGTCAAATTTGAACTTAGATTCTCCTATTCCAGGGCTAGTGATATTATCCAATGCTCCCTTTAGCTGCCCTTTCATGTTAGATATTGTAAATGTGAAATAATAGTCTGTGTAAAGTAGGATATGAGTGACTCTGCAACACCAAAATCATTAGAACCCAGAGCTTCATGTGATAATTTTCTGTTACGATTTCAAATAAAACAGTATAGTTCACTGCCACTGCGAATTAAAGACAACAATCCTCAGAATTTAGTTTTGAACTATGAACATAATATTGAATCTAGAATTTTTAAGAAGAAATTTATAATGTGTGTGTGTGTGTGTGTGTGTGTGTGTGTGTGTGTGCGCTATATGTTCATAATGGGTGGGGAGTGGAAATTAGTAGTCAGCTCTTTGAAGGGCTTTGTCTAATACCCTTTTCTCATTCTGCTAGTCTTTATCAACCACTTGGCCTTCTGGGCTTGAGTATGGACGTAGATGAGAAAGAAATGGGAGGGGAACTAAGAACCTCTGTGCTCAAAGTGGCTCATGATATTGTTAGGCTGGATGGATAGCTGAAATATTGAAGAAGGCATAGGGGGATGTAGACTGGTTTTTAATCAGCACCTTAGCTTTTAGCTATTTTTTGCTGTGCAGATCAAGGAGGATTGCTATCTGGTTTGGGAACACTGGAATGAGATGCCCAAGGAGCATGTTTTACTGCATCCAGTTTATTCTCTTTTGAATATTAGGATTAAATAATTCTATTCAATAAGTTTTGTCTGGGATTTCAATTAATACCAGAAGAAATAGGTCAACAAATGGAGTTTTAGTCTGAGTGGATAAATCTACACAATACATATTGCAGAAGACATAGGAGACCGATGCTGGAGGGCCTTAGATGTTAATAGCATATATTTTGTAGAGCAGAAAAGCTAGGGCTACTATCAAGCTTTCATTACCTGGCAAAGTTAAGTATAATCCTGAATTTTTTTTTAAAAGGACATTTAATTAACTGATAGACTTTCAGGTTTTTGTGATGGAAGCAGTAGAACTCAAAGAAAAATTTGATATATGAAGAGAAATATAAATATTAAGGATCAATTATAAAGACTCAATAAGGTCAAATCACATTTCTTATATATGAAAATATCAATTCTTTTATGACTGTCACTTTTGTTTGGATAGTTTGAAAGAAAGGGCTGAGCTGAGTATGATGGAATGGAATGATTTAAAAAAAAATAAAACCATGTAGAGAGAGATTAAAAAGGAGCAATCATCTTATAAAAATGAAGCAAAAAAAGAAAAAAGTCATGTAGAAGAATCTAGTAGGGCAGAAGAAGATTAGTGCTGACACCTTACTTTCATCAAAAATGGGTTAAAGAGGGAACAACATATATCGGTATAAAAGTCATCTAATTCAGAAATAAAAAAAGAAGTAAAAGGAATAGTGCTTTGAGAGAGAATAAGGGAGGGTTATTTCTTCTCAGAAAGGAAAATTTAGTGGGAAAAATAAATAAAATAAAAAATCCTCTGTGCATAGTAGAACATAAGAAAGGATTTAAAATATAAAGCATTAAATTTTATTTGTATTTAAGTTTAAAATTAAATTAAAAAGGAAAGAAAAGAAAAAAAGAAAATGATCCTTATTACTAAACAGGATCAGGAAATGTGCCCATGATGATTAAGAGTAGGAAATTAACCTGGAATAATTGATATACTAAAAGTATAAAGAGAAGTCAACACATTTCTCTAGAATCTTTTTTTTTAATTTTAATTTTGATCCTTTCCCTATTTTGTTTCATTTATTTTTCCCACTAAAATTTCCTTTCTGAGAAGAATTTCAAAGTTTTATTCTATCTTAAATTGCATACTAATATTATAGTTTGATGATACAGAAATGCAGATTTTAAGCTGTTTTTTAAAATTTGCTTAGTAAGTAAATTTGCTTTGTAAGTACTAATATCTGTTGGATTCCTGTGTACAGAATAATTATTATTTAAGCTTAAGAATGAATTTTAAATATTTTGAATTTGCTGTGAAGTATTTAAATCGACTCTGTTAGGGATTATATATACATATATATAGTTTCCTAGTATCAAGTAAAAAGGTATAAAACATAAGTTTTGTGATGTGAATAAGTTGAGGATGGCAATGGATGTGAAACACTTATTAACACTATTAAGGCAGACAGAGCTTTGCATGTGTTCTTTAAGTTATATCAATCAGTGACATATTCTGGGATCTCAGAAAGAAATTGGAGGGAATTCCTGTTAAGTAGGCATGGAATCTTTCACTAAGGAAGACATAGACATATTAAATAATATGTTTTTAAAAGGGCCACCTGAGGTTGTGGTAAGATGCATATGTATGAAAAAATAATATCTAGAAATATACAGAACATTTGTGCTCAAAAGTTGAACACGATTCAGTACAAGAACTCTACTATGTCAAGTTATGTGTCTTCTTGGGAGATATGCCTCATCCATCCAGTAAGAGAACCATCTATATCCTGGATAGAACATTTTATAGAAACATTACATTAATAGCAAATGATTGAAGTAAAGAAGCAGAATGGACTAGTGAGAAGTCTAAAGCAGTGGTGTCAATTTTAAATAGAAATATAGTTACTAAATTAGACTAAGGATTTTTGAGGGCTATATATAGACTTAGAAAAATTACCTATTAATATTAGATATTCTTTATTGTATTTTATTTATTTTGTTAAATACTTCTCAATTACATTTTAATCTAGTTTGGATTGTACTTGGGAGTATTGTAGACCCTCATGATGTTATATTGGACAATTCTGATGTAAAGGGACTAGTCTCTCATTTCTGCCATAGTCTGAAATCAGAGAACATTAACATATCAGTCTTCAAAATATAAAGAGAAGCAATTTAACAGTGCAGTATAACTTTGGCAAGCTTATGGTCCATTCCTTAACCTATCCCACAACAAAAGGGTGAAGTCCACTAAATTTGTTCCTGCTTCAGAGGTTAGTAGTTAAGAGAGAAGTTAAATCAGATGTATATGCTCTTAGTTTATCCCAATGAGAGAAAGTAAATAGCTGGCTACAGTTAATAGACATCTCAATGGACTCAAAAGGGTAAAACAATAGACTAAAGATATTGAACTTGGGGGGAAAATGCTTTCAAAAAAGAGGTTGAACAAAGAGAAAGATACTTTTGAAAACCTCTTTCCATGTACGGCTAGAGACTACCTCTATAAAAAGAACTAAAAGAAAGTCTGCTAAGAAATGGAACAGTGGATCAAAATATTTCAAACCCTAAAACCAGCAGTTGTATCATCCTGAGGTAAAAACATCAACAAAGCAGCATAGTTAAAAAGGAGTCATTATCTTATATAACTTGAGTCTGGATGAACATGTGCATGTTAGCCACATTCAGGAGACAAATGAAGTGATTTGGAAATAGATGGGAGAAAGTTTTGGGGTCAGAAAAAGGGATCCTCTTAAGCTCCAAAAAAATCTGAATTGGAGTCAATGAACCATCTTCTACTTGGACTCAGTATCTTGTAACAAATAACTGTTGAGGATCATAGATTTAGAATATCCTGCTATAGTGACAATTTATCTATCAAGTATTCATCAGTCATTTATCAATCACTTACTATGTGCTAATCATAGTACTCAGGGTTGGGTAACATTCCAAGTGACAATGAGGTCCAATAATTTTATGAAAGATATAGCCAATGCAGAAGCTATGTCTGTGCTGCCTGGGTGAGAAAGAAAAACTATACATATTTGAGCTACATTAGTATGAACTTCCTGTTTCCAAGAAAGACTTGGATGACAGTTGGAAGAGAGTGTGAAGATCCCACTAACATTTCAAATGTGGCAGCATGGCTTAGAACCTTTTAAAATTATTGCCACAATACTGCAGACAACCAGCTGAGGTTCAACCTCTCAGCATCCAGATTTTCTGAGTTTCCTATGAGACTGCTCATAGAAACATAGGTTCATATAACAAGAAAGTGTATCAAAAATCTATCGATCATTCTGTCTTTCACAAACTTCCAAAGAAGTTTGACTTTATTGCTTTTTCAGGACCTCAGGAATTGAAGGAAAATAATTCACTTGGAATATGATAAAATCAGATTGGGTAATATGGAATACACTTTGGGGATAAAGGGCTAGGAAGATACAAAAATGGTAATGAACACAAAGGTGTCTGGGTCACACCTCTTTCAGGTTTTGCAGGTAAAAACCTTTTTTTTTTTTTTTTTTTTTTTTTTTTTTTTTTTTTTAATCTAGCATGTCAGCTCTTTGAGCATTGAGAGAGTCTCATGAGCAAACCAGTGGATGAAAGTAGATTCCAGGCCAAGTTAGAGGTAAAGATGGAAGGGTTTGGTGCCTAGGAAAGATTGTAGATTAAAAGTGGAACCAAAGGCTGAGTCAGCAAAAGAGAGAGACTAAATGTACAACACTGAATTCCTAGGATATCTCTACTAGCTGGATATTGACTCCTTGCAGTGATTTTTTTTTTTTTTGAGTGAGGAAACCCTACCATGTATACCTATTATTTCCCTCTGGTGCTAGCTGGGAGAAAGTACTTGGTCCTTTGTTTAGGACTTGACTACAGACCCAGGAGTGTGTTTATCTTCTCTGGGGAAAATCTATGAGCTCAGAGATGCTATTTGTGGTGCTTGCTTTTTGAGTTTTAGTTTATATCTTTCCAGCTATTATATATTGCCAACTACTCTGCTTGGAACCTTAATTGAAACACAGTAAAGATGTGACATAGGACAAACTTTCCCTATGTGTGAGTGGACCAATGAATCAAGAGACTGATTATATAAATCCAAAAACACATACTAAACTTTTATTCTAAGAAAATGAGTGTTGCCACTAACAAAGAGTAATTGCTCAATGAACCAACTCTCTGAGAGCCCAGAAGAACTTGATGTTATTCTCAATTTCTTCTTGTGGTGAGTAAAGAACAAAGTCACTGAGAAAAGAATATAGTGTTGATGGTACTTGTTTTTTATTGAATAGTATTAGAACTAGGTCAGCAGCATCTTCTGATGAGTAAATATCAGGATGATTTACCATCCTCTGATGGTTAAATGTATCAAGGTGTAAAATCTAGGGAATCTTTATCCTCTTCTAAATACTAAATTGGAAATGAATATTTAGTGGCAACAAGAACGTAGAAGGAAAACACCAATGAGACAGGTTTTCAGACCTAAAGAAAAAATAAAATAATAGTAGTAAGCTGTAGTGTGGAGGTGCTTAGACATTTGAAATTTTAGTTGGGTTTGTTAAACTGTTCCCATTGAAAATCCAAAAAATAAGATAAGTAGTTTAATCACTAATATGAAATGTAATTTTATGAAAGATGAGATACAGAAGAATTGAGCATGAGAGTGGATGACATAACTTTTAGTTTATTGATTCATTTAGTGGAAATAAGTTATAAATCAATAGACTTTGTTTTTTTGTTTTCACTGTCATTTATTATACACTAAAGTCCTGCTCTTATGCTTCAGAGATTGGTTCTTGGAAACTGTAGAGCACAAGGTGCTATAGTTCTATGCTTGAAAGGCTTAATTACAAGACCAAAAACTATATTCAAGGATTCACTTAGCTATATGGAAAGAGGACCATTATGAGAAGGGTGGCTAAGAAGTGATAAATATTCCTATGGCAACTCATAAAATGGGGAGAAAATATAATATTTTTCTGCAGAGGAATTGTCCATCCCAGTGAAATTAAATATCCCCCAGAAAAGCCCATTAGATCTGCAAAGATTCAATTATGATCTTTATGCAAATGGTTCCAGATCCATGTATTTTTTTAGCCCTACTCTCTCCTGAGCTTCAGTCTTCCATTATCAGCTGCCGATTAGGCAATTACTATACTAGATGTCCTGTAGGCATCTCAAATAGAACAAATCCAAAGCCGGACTCATTGCTTGTCCCCCAAAACCTGTTCTTTGTACTTACATTACAGATTTTTCATGGGAAACATTATTCACTTAGTCACTCAAGTGATAACTCTTCTCTTTACCCCCTCCTTCCAATCTAATCAGTAGCTGTCTGGTGGATTCAACTTTTCTTAACAGCTGTCCCCTTTTCTCTATTCACTCTATTATGACTATTATTATTATGACTGTTGACTGATTCCTCTGCCTTATATCTAGCCTCTCTCCAATTCATTGTCCATATAGGTCCCAAATTGTGTTTTTTTCCTCTTAAACACAGGTCTGAGAATTGACCTGCTAAAAGTTCCAGTTGTTCCCTATCTCATCTAGGCTCAAACAGAATCTCCTCTTTACAGTCTGGCTCCGGCAATCTTTTCAGAAACATTTAAACTTATTCTCTTTCCCACATTCTATAGTCCAGCCTTGTTTTCCCTCATACAAAACATTGTATTTTACATTTTTTTTGCCTTTCCAAAGGCTGTTCCTTACTGCTACAGGACATGCCCTCCTTATGTTTGTTTCTTAGTCAGAATTCAGTTTACTTCAAAACTGGATACCCACTTCATGTGTAGCAATCACCTTCCCTGGGTGCTCCCTAGCTGTTACTGCTTCCCTACAAAATCAGCTTGTATTTATTTTGAATATACTATAGATATGCAAGTTGTTCCCCCTGATTTGATATAAATCTCTTAGGGGAAGAACTGTTTCATTTTTTTCAGTCTTGGCACATAATGGGTACTTGATAAATGCTTGTTGCTTATTTGAAAAAATTGGCACTTTAAAATGGTGTACATAGATTTCAATTTTCTTGGAAGCTTCCTGGAGACTAATCTGAATTGAAGTGAGTATTATTCCAGGTGAAACTGTGGCAGGAGTGGTGCTACTAGTAACACAGAAAAGCACACAAAAGCAATTAGTGAATAGTCTGACCCTGGATGCATTTGTTTATGTTTGTATTACTGACTAGGCTTTCATTTGGCTCCTTCTTACACAAGTCAAGAAATTATATGTGTCAAAGATGGAACTGATGAACAATGAGAAGTTTGTGTTTGCGTATTGTGTGTGTGCGTGAGCATATGTATGAGGCAGAATTACAAACTTAAAAGTTATTATTAGAAAGTGTTGCACAATCTGTATATTCTATATTCTCTCTTCCCTTCTTCCTTTTTATCCCTCCTGTCTCCCTTATAAAATGTATCCACTTTGACAGGAGGCTATGATGGTTTCAAGGACAGCTTGGGAATTGAGAATGAACATCTCTCAAAGGGAAATGTATATTAATCAATAATGCCAAATTCATCTTCTGATTGTAATGATTTTGCACACTTTTGGACCCCTTGCTTTTTTTGATATTGTGTGTTTGTGTGTGTGTGTGTGTGTGTGTGTGTGTGTGTGTGTGTGTATTGAGATTCTGGAAATTTAGTGTGCTGGTTATTAGTAGTCTTTTAAAAGATGAAAAGAAAGAAAAGAAGCAAAGCCACAAATATTTCAGACTCTTACCTCCCGCCAACTACTACTCCCAAACACAAAACACAGTTTGAATTTTCAGGATTTTTCTTTCTCTTTGGATTTATTTTATCAGTAAGCATTACTGTAATTTGTTCTTCCTTTTCAATTTTTCCTACATAGAGTGGCCTTTACTGGTATGAAGTTTCTCCTTTGTGTTGGTGTGAAAGTGTGGGAATAGAAAGCTTTCAGACATAAATAAAGGTGAAAACAAAATGGTCTTGCTTTTATACACACACACACACACACACACACACACACACACACACACACACACAAATGCACTTATATATATTCACCTTCCAAACCAAATGAATTCTAACTAAAGTACTTTTATAAAGCGTTTTTTTTCCTTCTGTGCTGTCTGCTGCACCCCCAAGAAACCCTGTGTCTTTGAAGGAAATCACAATATAATCCTTTGGCTCGGCCAAGTATTGTCCCTTAATGACAGGCATTACATTTGCACAGGACCATAAATCAAACCTAGAGGCTGTTTTAAATAGGCTGCAGATGCACGTGGACACTGGCTCTCTAAGTGGTACTTTGCTAAGGAAAGTGGGGAGGGGAGAGAAAGAGGGAAATACCCCAACTCTTAACACAGTCTCAAGCAGAGAGGCAAGTAACAGAGCCTCACCCTCCAAAGAGCACCCCCCCCAGTCTCTTAAAGCACATTTACCCACAGAATACTATTCTTTCCATGGGAGCTAGGACTTCAGTTGAAGAATCGTTCAGGAGAAAGGGAATGCTTTTGGCCTATGGACTTAAAACAGTTTAATTAGGATTTAACTGCAATGATATTTTCACCCCATGTGGGAGTCTGGAGCTCTGTTTACAAGGTGTGTCATATCCTCTTAATCCCTCAACCAATTCCCCTTCTCCTTCTCTTTCAATCCTTAGCCTCCCCCTCTCTTTATCCTCCCCCTTTTTAATGTCCTGGCCAAATAAGCAGAAGGATTCTTTTAAAGTGAATGTACACAGTGAAGCCTGCAATTACTGTCCCTGATTTCACTGTGAAAACTTTACAAGGGCCGCTCTGAAAAATCTTCCTCTACCCTCCCACTCCTTCTAAGAGAACGAAAAAATCCATCAAATTAACACATCAATGAGTTGATTGTAATCTCCAGGGTTCAGTGTAGCACTTTCTAGCCTCTCAGACAGGAGGCCAGCATGATTTATCAATGCAAACCTAATAGCATCAATATGAATCTAACTAAAAATCAATATTTCATTACCAAATTGTTAGTGAGAATGAAGAAAAATTGCCGGAGTCAGAGCATTCTCTAGGGTAGGAGCATCTGGAGTTCAATGTGACAAGATGAGTGATGCATGACTTGGGGCCTGGGGAAGGACACTGGGAGGACAGGCCACTACGTAAGGCCGAAGACTTACGGAAAAAGCACTCCTCACTTTTTTTTTTCTTCTTCTTCTTCTTTTCAGCTCTATCTTAGAAAGCAAGAGAAACGCTCTGAAGAGGAGAAAATGGAAGGAGCTTGGCTGTTTACAGTGTCTCCTTGCTAAGAAGTACCAACTTCAGATGGACAAAAAGAGGAAGCTTGAATGACTGAGTAATCAGTTGGGGTGTGGATGAGGAAACTCACACACCCACACATCCACACACACAGTGATGGAGAGAATTCACTCTTATGATCTGACCATCAAAAATCTCCGAGTTAGACTTCCATTCCCACATGCTCCTGTTGTGAACACAGGGTAGATCTGGCAAATAATCAGACTCATATAACAGAAAACCTATGGGGTTTTGGGTAGCTCAGTTTGAGGGTCACCCCAACAATCTGATTGCATGAGCTGGAATCCACTCATTGGGAGACAAAAGGAAACAATATGAGCAGAAGTAGGAGACTGTTGTATTCCCTATTTAAAAGGACAGATTATGGACTAGGGGAAAATCTTAGCAGATTCTGGCCATAAGTCTGACTATGCTAATGAGCCGCATGATGTCATGACTTGGTCTCTGGTATTACCCAGAGATGTGAGATCATCCTTTACCCAAGGGGCTAGTTGAATCTAGTAAAAATGACTGAAACTCAATATTATAAGTTTATGCTTTCAGAGGCTGGAATAGGCATCTGAAAACGAAGCTGCTGTATGCATCTTCCCCTGCAGGCCTCATCATTAGTGACCCAGCTTCAGTTGCAGAGAAGCTCAAAGCCTCAGTGTAAGCAGGATGAACTTATTCCAAGCACCCAGAGATTCCCCCTCACCCCTGCAAATATTCAGCATGAAATGAACATCTTAGGATTTTTTTTTTTTTATGGAAGGTTACTTGTCTAAGTTACTCCACTTAGGGGCAGAAGTGACATTTCTGGGAAGCTGTTCTTAGAGCTCTTCTATGGCCTGTTACCGTTACTCCAAGATAACCTCTGAGAGACACATTGTCTGACGTCTCCACGGGGAGAGATATAAGGGGAGATACTCAGGTAGATTGGCCTGGACAAAATCAAGTTTCCACCTCTGATTTTACATGTGTTTTGTTTTAATAAAAACATTTATTATGGGACAAGACAAGAAAAATTAGAAGACAGGATATGTCATATTTTTTAATTTGTTGGCTCTTTTACAAAAAATGTCTTAGAAATATTCAGTTGCTAGTCTTGGGATCACATTTTTATGAGTGCTTATTTGGATAGATAGTATAGTTTAATGAGAACAAAATGGTGTGACTTAGGAGATTTGGTTCAAGTCTGATCTGTCACTTACTGAGTTTAAGCATGATATTTTCCCTGTCTTGATCTCAATTTTTCTGTATGTAAAAAGATTCTCATAATTGGGAGTTCTTAATCTAGTTTTGTGTCATGGATCTTTTTGGCTATTTGATGAAGTTATGGATTTCTCAGAACATTTTTAAACACATAAAATAAAATAAAAGACATAAGATTATAAAGAAACACATTTATATTGAGGTTGTCATAAAATATCATTTTAGAAAAATTCATGAACCCCAAGTTAAGAACTGGATGATCTTAGCATTCCTTTATGCCTTAATATTTTGAGATTATCCATATTTAGCGTTAGAGGAAGAAAATGTAGGTTTATGCTGAATCTCAGTTTCTTCTCCAGTAAAATGGTGACAATACTTCCTTATTTAACTCACAGTGTTGTTATGAGAATTGAATTAGTTAATGAATCTAAATTGCTTTGTCACAGTGCTAAAATGCTATGTAAATGTGAATATTAGCTAGTGAGCTAACATTTATATATTGCTTACTATATTCCAGGCCCTTTTCTAAGTGCTCTACAATTATTTTCTCATTGAATCCTCATAACAATCATTATCTCCATTTTTGGATGAATGAACAGGCAAACAGATTAAGTGACTTGCACAAGGTTACCCAGATAGTGATTTTTCTGAGATTGTATTTGAACTCAGCTCTGCCTGATTCTAAGTATAGCACCCTACCCACTATAGCACCTAGTAGATATTATCATCTAATATTACTATATTTTGCATTATATTGGAGTGGCAAGAATATATAGTACAAAAGCATGAAAATAGTAATGTTGGGTGAAGTTTGGCAAGGAAATGGGTTAAATTAAGTAAGAGACTTTTCGGTGAAGGTTTGTAAGTCATAGTGGACGCTGACCTTACTTAATCTTCCTCAGGAACCAATGTTGAAGTGGTTCTTTCAGGCTATATCTGAGGCCATTCCATGTACTTGACCATTCTTGCCTGAAGTACTAAGATGAGTGGTGTTGGGTTGCTGACTTGGTTGGGCATTATGAAGAAGGATAACCATCCTTCTGCAGTTTCATGCTGGTCTGCTTGCTTTATTTTTCAGCAGTTCAGATTGTCATGTTGATTGGTTTTGTAGCAGCACTTCAGTCAGACCAAAATAGAAATTGCCTAAAACACTACACTGGGCAGTGGTCATCCACTTGTGAAGTATGGCTCCTTTCAAGAAGCCTGTGCACTGAGCTTCAACTCCCTGGGTACCTCTTCTGGAAGATGTGCTGAATAGATCATCTTCATGGGTACTAGTTTGGAAATGTGCAGGCCAGGTGTTAGCTCTTTTAGAGTACTTGTGAGTTCAAAAATTAGCTTCACAAGTCAAAAATAAGAAGGCTATGGTCAGATACTTTATTTGAAAAACAATGGTGATCAATATAGCAAAATTTCACTTTATGTTCATGAGACAGATTTAAAAAGCAAATTCAGCTTTTTAGGGTGCATTGAGAGAGGTATGGGGCTGAGAACATTAGAAGTCCTAATACTTTTGTATTATGTTCTGGTGAGACCATATCTGAAACAGTATGTTTGCTTTTAGGTAACATAGGAAAGATATTGGCCAGCTGGAGAATGTCCTGAGGAGGTCATCACTGAAGATGAAGGACATTCAATTCCTGATATATGAGGATTGGCTAAGGAACCTGGGGATGTTTAATTTAACCTGGAGAAGAAAAGACTCGGGGGTGAGGGGATAATTGTTTTTGAGCATTTGAAGGGTTATCTTTTAGAAGAAGGATTAGACTTTTGCCTGGTCCCTGAGAACAGAAATAGAGGCAATGGTTCAAAATTTTAGAAAAGCAAATTTAAGCTCAATGTAATGAAAACCATTTTGACAAGTAGTTATCCAACAAAACAATGCACTCACTCTGGAGTTAGTTGGTTCCTTCTCAATAGAAAATTTTTCACTGATGACTCTTGAGGTTGCTGGAAAGTCAGTTCATGTTTATCATCTAATAGCTAAGATTGGCTAGAACGCCTCTGAGATCCCTTCTATCTCTGAAATTCTACCATTTTGTGATTCTTTGTTCCCAGATCATCACAAGAACATTTATACATGAAATTGGAAGGATAACAAATAGATGTAAATAGAACAGATTTGCCAGTATCACTATAGTGTTATGTTTTCATCATCCACAATAGCTGAATGGCCATTTAGCCTATACTTCCTCAGTTGCAGATGATAAAGTAGAAGCAGAAAATAAGGTAAAAAGCAATTTGATCAGACTAAGCCCTTCCAGATTTTGAATGCCTTAGACTACTGATTTTTCAGATATTTAATAGAGGAGAAGATACCAAAAAAGAAAGTCAAATAGAGATAGTATTATTATATTTTAAAAGGACTATTGTGAATATAAGGAATAGCACTCCCCTATACTCCCTTGTTCATCTCAATAGTTATGTGTTAAGAATGGTCTCAACAATTATTGATTTGAATTAAAGAATTTAACCAACATTTGTCAAGCATCCATTATATGTAAAGTACTGAGGTGACCAGTGGCAATACAAAAAGAGAGAGAGAGAGAGAGAGAAAGAGAGAGAGAGGGAGAGAGAGAGAGATCTATACCTTCAAGAGCCTTACCTTGTACTAAAAAAATACTATATGTAAATAGATATATAAATATGAAATTATTTGATTCAAACTATAATCTAACTGGAGCAACCATATAAACCCAACTAACTATCTGTTTATACAAATTTAACATCTTCATACTGACTCTTATTCTCAAATGGATTTAAAATTTTACCTCATCTCATTTACGGTTAGCATTTTTGGTATACTTTAAATTTGTAAAGCAAGTTACAAATATTAACTTTTGATTCAACTTCATTGTGGTTGAAATCTTGTTGGCCAAGATTCTGAATACATTTGTCTTTTGTTAATGAATAATATAAATTTTAAATAAACAAAAGGACAAAAAAAATCCTTTTTTTTCCCATCACTATCACTTCCTATTGACCCCTCCTCATGGAATCCTCCTTTATAACAAAATGTATAGATAAGAAAAACATTGATTACACCTGACCATGTATGCTTCACTCCACTTTTGTAATCACCCACTCTAGAAGAAGTGGTATCTGGATTGAGAAGGCTCTAGAGGTTGGGGTCCCAATCTGGAAGGTGTAGAAGTGGGTGTAATCCACCACCTCTCTGCTAAGAACAGAGAAGTATTTTTCACAGTTAATCATCTGAAATCAAAATTGGCCATTAGAATCATACATCTTTCAATTATCTTCTTTTTAAACTGTTATAGTCACAGAATCATTTTACTTGTTCAGGGCCTTTGTGCTGGTTTTCATGATAAATGTCAGTATGAAAATGCCCATCTTCTAATGTTCTGTTAGCCCAAGAAAGATGTGATGAATCACTTTTTTTCCAAGGTAATTTCTGAAAGACATACACTGTTGACTAGATTTAGAAAAAATGCAATGTACAAGATATGAAAAATCTACTTAGTACAGAAATATTGCTAGAAATCTTTCAGCAAACAAGCTGGTTTTAGAAAGGCCTGGGAAGAACTGCATGAACCGATGCTCAGCAAAACAAGCAGAACCAGGAATACATTGTACACAAGAATGTGCTATGATCAACTACGAAAGACTTGGTAAGCCAAGGCTATCCCAATAATTTTGAATAGAAAAATGCCATCTGCATCCAGAAAAAGAACTATGAAGATTGAATAGAAATCAACACATGCTATGTTCACTTCTTTTTTCTGTTTTCCCCCTTCTTCCATGGTTTTTCCCTTTTGTTCTGATTTTTCTCTTCAAATATGATTCATAAAGTAATGTGTATTAAAATAAATTTAAAAAATAAGTTTTAAAAAGAAATATTTCAATAGAACTATAGACAGAATCTAAACAAAAACAATAACAACCAAAAACCCAAATCCCCAAAGCCAAAGCCAAAACTAAACAAAAGACAAAAAGCCAAAAAACAACAAAAGCAAAAAGAAAAGAAAAGAAAAGAAAAGAAAACACTGTCTTCAGTCTCAGCCCACTGATTTTATTGCCACCTTAGTATCAGAGTATATTTCTTGACTGGGATAACCTTTTTTAGGTATCATGAGGTCATGTTCATTGAACTATGAGTTAATTAAAGCAACATTATTAGCATAATTGGTGGATTAAAACAATTATGTTCTGGAGGTTTCTTTCTTTTTCTTCTATTTTGTGCTTTATGACCCCTTTCTCTACACCTTCTTCAAATATCACATGGAAAGGTCACCATTTTTAGAAATTTCAGACACCAGAGAGACAATATTTTCCCAAAGACTTTTAGTTCTAGCATTTTTAGGGCAAAGAATATTCTTAGAAACATTTGATAACTAAAGGGGAGATGATCCTTCTGTTTGGCAACAGGTAAGGCAGCAATGCAAAGGTACTTTTGGAGGGCATTGAAAGAGGCTATTTGTGTGATCTTGGAAAAGGCTCTTCTTTGGATCTCAGTTTCAATACAATGTACAATTGTTCAATGAAGAGATTGGGGTAGATATGCTCACAGCCCTTCCAGCTCTAAATCTATGAGGTAAAATCTAAATTGCAGTGAGTGAGCTGGAAGCTAGCAACTTAATTTACTTTCTTAATAATGCCTGGAGTTCCTTTAACTTTTCAGAGAGAGAACCCTTGGTATTTTTATTTGATAACCTTTCTGATTTGTTGTTCTTTTCTATCTATATTACCTTCAATTTCAATAATGCTTATCTATCAAAAACCGAAAGAATTATGCATGTGTATTTTAGCTTTCCCCACTCAGGATGTGTTTCCTTTTGTCAATAATCAGGATTGTATTCAGGTTCACTGTTCTTTTAAAAAAATAAAATAAAAATTTTAAAAAAGAACTCTTGACAATTCTCTTCCCATTCATTTATTTACAGTCTTTCTTCATTGCCAGCTGCATACTATTATCACCTCTCTATTCTAATCTTTTCCCTTAGAGCCCTAAAATTAGCACCTTCTTTTTGGATCCTGACTTTCTACCCTTTGATCTGCTAATTGGGTTTTAATCCTGTGATCCCAATTTGGCACACTCTGTAAACTGTCCAGATTCTTCTACTGTTGGGACTATTAATATATCTTTTTATTCCAGTAATGGTCTTCCTAGGGACTGAGATCATGGTTTTTCCTCTTTCTTTGCATTATGAGTTTAAAAAATTGTTATTTGATCTGATGTGTGTAAGGACTCATCTCTCTTTCTAAATTCACTTTCTAAGATTATTCTCTCCCTCATTGCCATTGCCAATTGTGAAAGACTTTAAACTTGCTTTTGTTTCCATATTGAGCAGTTATCTTTGGAGGCTTAGAAACAGAGTAAAAGTATCTATATTTTTGCTGCCAAAGAATTTTTTGGCATTTGAGTAATTTTTTTCAGAATCTTTTCCTTTTATTGTTTTATAAACTATTCAAATCTATATCCATCATTCTCTAGTTTTTCTTTACTTTCTCTAGGTCATTGATTTTTTTTTTTACACTCCAACAAAAATAATTGTTCGTTCTTATTCCTTTCTCTAAAAATTGTTTATATTTTTTTCTGCTCTCTTCTTAATATTTCTCTTTATTTTCCTCCTTTTATCTTTTCTTCTCCTCATTTTCCCTCATCATTGTTATCACCACACCAGAACCACTAACTACCATTATCACCATCACCATCACTACCACTGCCATCATTGTAAAAGGCTGAAACTCTGAATAGGTGCACTGGAATCAGACAATAGAGCACTTAAGGCTAATTACCGATTGGATAATACTCTATTAGCATATGCTTGGAAAATGGCCCTTCCCACTGTTCTGTGCTGGCTTGATCTTTTGGTGTGTACAGATAATCACAGAAAGGATTAGGTGGAGTAAGACAAGCCAGAGTCACTTTGGAGGAGGATGAAGAGATCAATTGGTGAAGAGCGTGTGGCAGTTTGTCCATCTCCTTCAGTTTTCCCTCTAAAGACCAAGGACTTTTGCTTATCTTGATTCCGGCTGATTCTGAGGCCTCCAGGAAGCTACCCTGGACTTCACACACCACCACCATCACCACCACCACCACCACCACCATCATCATCATCAGCATCATCTCAATTCACTCAGGTATAAGTAGTTTTGTAGTTCTTGATGAAAAAAATGCATAGAACTCCAACAATCTTGGAAATTTCTATTTTAATAAACACTGATTTATCATAATTGAATAGTAAAAAAACTTGCAATTGGAATCAAAGAACTCATTTGAACCTCAGATCTGATACATACTATCTATGTAACATGACAATTCATATAACCATTCTGAGCCTAGCTGTAAAATGAAGTTTGACTAAATAATTTCTAAGCATCGTTCCAGCTTTAAACCTATTATCTTGATTACAAGATATAAGACAATAAAAACAAAATAGAGTTAAAAACTGTTCAATATTACTCACTTAAAGGTACTTTGAAGAACTTAGTCTTAATTCCTATTAAATTTTGCTGTTTTTTTCTTATCAATTCATGATACTAAATCTGGTCATCCAAGGAAAGAAAAAAAAAAATGATACAGATTTTTATGGGTACTTCCTGTTCTTACTCAACCGTCTGTACTATCATTTGGAATGATTTTTTTAAAGTATGCCAAATTGATGGTCTTTTCTTGCCTATATAATATTTAATTAGCACCCATGAAATTTGGGAAGTTGTATGTAACGTATAGAATCATATATGTATAGATGTACATATATGTACTTTGAAGGATCATCTTTTTGAATTCAATCTGGATATTTATTGAGTGTATATTATGGTATTCATGCTATGCTAGGAAGCCTAAGCATATAAGAAACAGTTTAACATTATGACTGTCTTCTAATAGCTTAAATCTTTAGTGAGTAGACAAGATTCACATATGATCTAGCTCAATTAAAAAATAAATATTCAAAAGATGATTTGAATTTGAGAGAAAACAAGAAAATGCTCAATTAAAATTTAAAACTAAGGGTACTTGGACAAGAAAAGTATTGATCTGAATTTTAGTAATAGTTGGCTTCATTCGTTTAAACAAATATTTCTTCCATTAAAGTTCTACTTTATGGACTTAGTGGTGGGAAGACTGTGGTCTCATATTTATGACAGGCTCAAAATATTTTTGAATATAAGATCAGCAATAGATTGATTATAGGCTTATCAAGGAACAACTAAACTAAACTTGAGCTTCATTAGCTGATTATTTTGGAAATGATCAAAGTTAACTACATAGATGTCTTTAATCTATATTAATGGAGGGAGTACCCATATGTTTGGATTTTTTATTTTTGAGGTTAAGGTTGAATAGGAAACAAACACTTAGTAAATACCTTCAACCTGCCAGGCTTTGCACAATTATTAAGGAATATTATGATGAACAACTACGTAAAGAGCTTGTAATATAGTAGAGTGGCAGTAAAATGCATTTTAAAATTATAATACAAGTTAGAAAGTGATTGAATACATAGAATTCAAAACAAAAATCCTGTACTATTCAAGGAAGGAGGGACCACTTGTAACTGCGAAGATTCTACAAAGCATTGGTCCTTAAGATGGATACTAAAGAAGTATATTTTATTGGTGATGTAGGGAAAAGTTGAATTTTGGTGGAGAAGTAGGGTATGGTATGGTATGGATATGAGAATGACTATGTGGGGAAATGAGGACACTGGTCTGATGAGAGTAGAGAAAAAGCCATAATAAAAGAGTAAAATTAATCTTGATTACATATTCATTTCCTGATATTCTATTTCCTATGAGATTCAGAGTTACTACTGGAGGCAACTCATCAGACAGTGTTCTCTCTTCTATAAAGAACTCACTTTCTTCTATTTCCTTTTCTCGACCCACCAAAAATTCCATTCCATCTGGGCTAGAATCAAAATTTGTTTTTATCAAGAAAACTACAGTTAACTTTGTAGAAATATGAATAATAGAAGAGGCAACATTGCTCATAAAAGAAAAAGTAATAAGGCAAAGCCTCTGGATGGGATACAGACCTATGACTTTTAACATTGTAAGGAACATATTTTGTGGAACCAGTGCTTATTTACAAATCAGAAACATAAAGTTTAGATTGAAATTGGTCTGGGAGACCAATGAGAGGTGGCAATAGCTATTATATATATATATATATATATATATACACATTTCAGAGGCATGATTTGAAGTTGGTTTCTGACACCATAGTTAACCTTTATCTGTTATTTCAATCTCTCAAAATTCCTCATTTCAATCAGACTGCCAGTCGTATGGGGAAAATGACCTACAGGATTTATATAGTCAAAGAAGAGGGATAGTAACCTGAAAGAAGAAAGCATTCATAGTTGGAGATACAAGGAAAGTCCTTCTGCAGTGAATGAGACTTAAGAGAAATTCAATTCAAGATGCTGAGATAGGAAAGAAGTGTACTACACAATAAGGTCAGTGCAGCCAGATTATAAGGTTTGGGAAGGGGAATAATAGACTTGGAAGGAGTAAGATTATGAAGAACTTTAAATACCAAACACATTTAATATCTGATCCTAGGAGTAAAGTAATTTTTGGAACTTATTGAGCAAGAGTTTAATGGGACCAGATAAATGGAGAATAGATTATAATGGGGAGAGACAAATTTAGGATAAAGGAAGCATAACTACATATGTCTTTGAAAACTTTAAGTTCATTATTAACCAACAATATGACATGGCAATTTTTATAATCTGAGCACTGGTAAAACTGTGGAACTTTGAGTTAATCCCAATGTTCTGACAAAATTAGCTGAGATTTGTGAGCAGAGAATAATAAGATATTTTACAAATCTTAGTGAAGTTTATGAAAGCTAAGGCAGCCCTGTATTGATCACACCAGGAACAATTTGTGCTGACTCCAGGCGAATTGATCTAGAAGATACACTTTGTAGATAAGAAGGATATAAAACAGGGAACTTTTGAAACTCCAGAGGACTTCCTTGCTTATTGCTTCTAACTTCCTCCCTAGCTGCTTTACATGCTTTATTTTCTGGACATTTTAAAATCGCTTTTGGAGCTATTTTTTACCTTAGGATATTAGAAAATGTTTTTTAGTAAACTGATATTTGAACTCTCAAGTTCCGAAAGATCTGGGGCACCATACATTGAACTATTGTCAGGACAACTAAAAAAGCCCATGTGTCTATGGGCTACTTTAGATGGAGCAGTGTTTTGAGGGAGGTTAGGATCATGATATGCTCCTTGTTTTTCATACCACATGTAGAATATTTTGTTTTGTTCTTTCTTCACGGCCAGACTTTGATAAACTGGATTCTATCTGGATCAGACTGCCATATTTATGAGGGAGCTGATAATTATGCTATATGAGGATCTGTTTAAGGAATTGGGAATGTTCATTCTAGGGAAGAGAACACTTTGGGACAAATCCATCAATAAATATTTACAAATTACTTACTATGTGCCAGGTCCTGTGATAAATACTATGGATACAAAAAAGGCAAAAGATAGTACCTACCCATAAGAACAACACAATCTAAAGGAGACTCGGAACATGGTAAGACCTCTTGATGGTCATAGAAGAGAAGTTTACTTGATCTACTTGATCCCAGAGGGTCAAAGTAGTTACTATATGTGGAAGATAAAGCAAACTAGATTTAAGTGTGTGTGTGTGTGTGTGTGTGTGTGTGTGTGTGTCTGTGTGTGTGTGTACACATTTGTATGTGTGTGTCTGTGTGTGTGTGTGTATGTACACATTTGTATGTGTGTGTCTCTGTGTATATATGTGTGTGTGTGTGTATGTATACACGTTTGTGTGTCTAGGTTATGGGAGAAAATTTGCCAATGATTTGTTGATCTAATAATTGGCTGTCTAGCCATGTATTCATGTGGAGACTAGATGATCACTTCTGGGGATGTGGTAGGAGAATTACTGTTAAAACCAGGGTTTTTCTAAGAGTCCACTGATGCACCTTCCTATTGTGGTATTGTATAATCAAGCAAGATTCATATTAAGTATTAAATTACTGACAGGAAGATTAATTTTCTTAGTAGAATAAATATACATAACACACATAAGTATGTATATACAAAACCATAGGTACATACATGTACACAAACACACACAAGCACATACATACACAGCTTTTTTTTGTCAAATTAGTGGACTCAGACCAAAAACAATACCATGGAATTTTTAACCAGTGTTGTGTTTGAGTTAACTCATACAGAATTGATTTTTAAATTTTTAATATGAGCATTATACTAGGGCAAATTGGCAATAGCTACAAGTCAAGGTTTGATTTATTGTTATATTGATTATCTGAACTTAAGAAAGCAATGGATATAATGTTAATAAAAGAGTTTAAATTAATTTTAATCATTTTAGGTTTTTTAAAGTGTGTTCTACATACAGTTTTGGGAGAGCTGGTTATTATACTTTAATAGCACACTCTTTGTTTTAACCTTTCCATCTCAGTAATTTCTCTTCTGAGCCTCTCTTGTCCTTATGTTCTGATTGGTGACTGCCTTCCCTGACCCATACCCCTCCCTTTTTTCCAGATAGGCTTTAGCTAGGCTTCCTTTTACTCTTCTTTTCTTCTTTATCTTCTCAAGTACCCTACCAGTTTAGCTGGTATCCCCAAATGTCTTTTCCACCTCATCTCTAATTCTAAAGGATAATCAAATCAATGTTGTCATTATTTCCAGAAGGTGAATCACCTTATTTCCCAATGCCTTGCCTTATGCCTGTAATTTTATTGACCAAAATGCTTCTCTGTAGTCACCATTCCCCTGTGTATGTTGTTTCCCTAGTAATATGTAAGCTTTTTGAGATATGAGACCACTTATGTTTTTGTGTGACATCCACAGCATGTAATAGTCCTTAGTAAGACCATAACAAATGTCCTCACTTCCACCATGTTTCATCAGACTGTTGCTTCTTCCATTAAGAGTGTTCCTATGGATCACACTAACCCTGGAGCTTCAGAGTAATGGGAGAAAAGGCTGTACATGTAGGTAAATTAGGATCATATTGTGGAGGGTCAAAACATTTAGATTCTAATATGCAATTGAGAGTTATTTTTGGCTCTACCTGACTTTGTAGAAACCAATTCAGAGGGACTTATCTTTCTGAAGGAAGGCTACCCACTCTTCCAGTTGGGAGTAAATACCATTACATACCAGCTTCCTTTCTTATGTTTTTAAAACCTGTGGTTTTGTAAAGCTTAGTAAATTCCCACTAAAGGAAAGCTTATCTGGTGTATTTCATCTGAGGACTTCAGTGCAGGCCCAACCAAATGACTGTTCTAAGGGATATTTTTTTCCTTCATTAAAAAATGTAACATGTAATTCTAGGAGCTTGGTATCTTATTTATTTGCTTATCTGCACAGCTGGTAGATAAAATAGACACTTCCTAATTGTATAGCTATGGTTGATGGTAAAAAAGGGATTCTTTTCACAGGTTTACTCTTTACAGCTGAACAATCTTTTAAGAATTTTTCCATTTACATATCACTGTATAAATTGTCTCATAGGAGGTCTGCTTAACAAGTTTATTTGTGGAAAACGACAGGCACTTTTGTATGTCATTACTTAGTGCTTTCGGGTTTTTAGTTTAATAGAATGTAAGGGAATTTTTTTCTTTAAGTAAGAACCTCATTTTTAGAAGTTTTCTGAACCACTTTGGCAAAGAATTCACTTTTACCCCAGCATTGGTAGGAGGTCTGAGTAGAAAGTCCAACTACAACACTGCTACTAAGGGAGAGTCAGATTTTTCTAAAGAAATAGTAAATTCCAATTTAGATTTTTAAAAAGAATTGAAAGGAAATAATCACATTCCCTTGTATTTTGAAAACACATTTCTTCCCCAAACCTCAAAGTATTTAACATTTGTTAAGTATTTTTTGTCCCTAGAATATCCTTGTGCAGTAGGCAAAGAGAAGGTATGAAGGGCATTTCCATTTTCTACAGAAGTATGTCATGGACACAGCTTCCTAAATAGAAAGGAGTCTGGGAGAGGTCATACACAGGGAAATGTATTCATGTGCCAAGGAATTCATAAATTAGGCCTATGTTTCTAGAGATGGAGAAATAATAAAAATAGATTAGGAAATTCCAGATGCCATGTGATTAATTGTGATGCCATGGTCTTTTCTAATTGCAGATAATAATGAAATCATCAAGACAAAGAAGGCTTGATCAAATGGATATGCTAAAATTCTTACCTTAAGGCCATATACCTGAAGAATACAGAAAAATTAGATGAGCCTCAAGAACATGATACAATGGAAATCATGTTGCTGCTAATGAAGAAGGGCAATAACAAAGGAAAATAGAAATCATTCAACTTAACCTGTTCATTTAATAATTGAAAAATTGAGAACAGAGATGCTGTGACTTGACCAAGGTAATTAAGGATTATTCTGGTTAGGACTAATACCTAGGTTTTCTGACTGCCAAGCTATAACTTTTAAAAAAAAGAAAGAAATAAAATAAAGACTAATTCATTTGGCTGATGGATATTATTTTTAATCTTATAGTCATTTTTAATGTGTTCTCTTCAGTAGTAAAGAACATAATTCAGTCTTCCTCAGTGAATCAATCAAATAACATTTATTAAGTGCCTACTATATGCCAGACATTATGTCAGCAAAAAGAACCAAAAGACAGTGTTTAGTAGGGGAGACATGCTACATTTTCCCTCCCCATACCCCAAGAAAGAAATGCACAGGATATATAGGATTCTTTTAGGGAAGGATGACAAGTAGTTAACTAAAATCAAAAGACATAGCTAGCTAGGCTGATGGTATATGGAAATTTCCTCCAGCTCTCTACTGGAAGGAGAAAGTGGGTTTCATTAGCTGATATCTGGAATGAAGAGTGGCCATTACAGTCTACATTACAGTAGAATTTTACTTCCTTTTAATGTTCTTTTCACTTACGTTTTTCAGTCCTCTTTGCAGGATCATTATTTGGGGGTTTCCTCTTGTAACTGACGGTATACAAAGTCTCTGTTGGAGTTCTCTCTATGTATTTCTTCATTGATCTTATTGGCTCCCATGCATTGAATTACAATTTTGATGAAAATGGCTACCAAATCCATATACATATCTAGTTCTTTCTCTCCAAGGTTCTTCCCACTATTTGCTAGATACTTCGACCTATATGTTCCATAATTAGCTCAAACATCACTTTGTAAATAGAATTCATTATCTTTTCCCCTGAACCAATAGTTCTTCTTAATGTTATCCTTTTTATTTGTATCACCCTATTTCCTGTTGCATAATTTGCAAGCTAGAAGACATCTTTGACAGAAATGACATAAGGAATATGCTCTCCCTTACTCTACTCCCCCCATCCAATATAGAATCACTTTCCAAGTTTTATAATTCAATCTCCATATTTCCATCTGTTCCCTTCTCTGTGCTTAAATGGTGACCAACCTAGTTCAGGCTCCTTTCCCCTCCATCTCTTCTTTTATCTTGTGTTTTCAGTCTCTCCATTCTACATTTTATCTTCCACATTGCTACTAACTTAAGATTCCATCACAGATGATGCTATTTCTTTGTTCAAGGTTTAGTGATTCCTATTGTTTCTAGAATAAAAGAGAAACTCTTCCATTAGGCATTGAAAGCCTTTTGTATGCTGGGTCCAACTTTTTTTTCCTAGAATAATTTATAATTCCTCTTCATCATTCATTTAATGCCTAGAAAACCTGGGTTAAATCCTGTCTCTAACAAACACTCATTGTGGGATGCACAACAAATCTCTCAGTCCTCTATGTAAATCTGTAACAGTATAATATGCAGATAAAATGCCAACTTGCATTTGTAGAGGGAATTTTCTGGGCCCAGTGGATAGGATTCTGGCTCTGGAGTCAGGAAAACCTGAGTTCAAATCTGCTCTCAGATACTTAATGTTCATGTAGTCCTGGGCAAGGTACTTAACCTCTGCCTGGCTCAGTTTCCTCATCGGTAAAGTAAGGATAATAAGAGCATCTATTTCCAAAAGTTATCATGAGGATAAAATGAGATGTTATCTGTGAAGCATCTTGTAAATCTTAACAATATAAATGCCAACTATGATAATAGCTTTCCATGTCTGTGAAATCACAAGTGCAGCCCCTATCCCTTTCATTCCTTCTAACATTAGAGATAAGATGTACTTATCTATTCTGTGCACTGATATTATATCTCTTTCTTCTTTGTCTTTATACAGGTTATCCTTCATGTCTAAAATGCCCTCCCTCTCCAATTCTGCCTGTGAAATCCTTGGTTCAGGCCAGCTAATTAAAAAACCCTATCACCACCACCACAACAAATACCCAAACATTTATTAAGTACCTAGTATATTCACTGTACTATGGACTCCATGATTAAATGCAATGAATAAAATTATCTCTATAAAGAAACTGATTCAATAATTGAGACAAGTATATATTTATATAAACATAAATATATAAATTTATATAAATATATACAGCATAAATTCATATAAACACAAAATAAATATATAAGTAAATGTAGAGACACAGAAAAAGTTGTTAAATACAGGATAGTTTTAGAAACAGCGCTCTAGAAATTGAGGAATTCTAAAATGCTTTTTTTTAGAAGGTAGTGATTGAGTTATGGCTTAAAGGAAGGGAGATAATTAGAGGTAAGAAGGAATGTAACTCAAGCATATTGGATATCCAGTGAAAGAATGGTTATAGGAAATGTGTTATGGGTAAAGAATAGAAAGAGGTCCTCAGAATGTGGGATGGGGAAAATATATCCATTGTATTTGGAAAGTTAATTTAGGTCCAGATTGTGAAGAATTTTGAAAGCAAAAATGAGTAGTTTATAGCTTATCCTAGAGGCAATAGAAAGCTACTCAGTCTACTTCAGTGACTTTCTATTCCTTAATTACTCTAAGATCACTACTTAAGGATGATCTTTTTGATTGACAATGACATATAAAATGGCTTTGAGTGATGAAAGACTTGAAGTGGCGAGATCTTCTAGGAGGCTGCTGTAATAATCTATGTGAGAAGTGATGAGGGCCTAAACTACGTGATGTATATTTGAGTGGAAAAAAAGGATTGGGTGGAAGAAATGCAGAAATAACAATGTCGAGATTTGGCAATTGATTTCATATGTTGGATAGTGAGGACTTGAAGACAATGCCAAGGTTATCAGCCTGAAAGATTGGAATGATTTTGTTTTGGGCAGAAATATAGAACTTTGGGTGAGAAGAAGGCTTGGGGGAAGATGATAATGAGCTCCATCTTAGGTATGTTATGATTGAAATGTCTTGAAGTCATTCAGTTTGAAAAATTTACAAGGCAATTAGTGATACAAGATTGAATTTTAAGGGTGAGAATGAGGCTGCATATATGTTTGTGACATGAATACTGATATGTATGTCTATTCCTCAATTGATTTATTGATGATAGATACACATACATAAAGTTGGTCTAATTAAAGTCTTAATGCATTTTTAATTATTTTAAGCTTAAATTTGCACCAAGACTTTTGAGATTTCTATGTGAATCATCTTGATAGAGATGTTAGTTAAAGTCATGAGAGATTATGATGTAACTAGGGAAGAGAATGCAGAGAAAGAAAAGAAGAGGGCATAGGACAAAACAACCAACATTTCTCTCACCAAAGTTACAAGTGATCTCTTCATTGCCCAATACAGTGAACTTTTCTTAATCTGTATCCTTTTTGACCTCTCTGTAGTTTTTCTCAAAGTCTTTCTTCATATTCTCTTCTTTAGATTTTTGGGACATTACTTTCTTCTCTTACCTATCTGACCACTTCTCAGTTTCCTTTTCTCGTTCTTCATCCAGATCATGTCCATTATTCATGGATCTTTTACAAGGTTCTGTCTTGGGATCTCTTCTCTTCTTCTTCTATATCCATCAGCTTCAATGGATTCAATTATCTCTGAACTGATAATTCACAAAATTATTTATATAGGCTTAATTTCCATCCTGATTTCCAGTCTGACATCTCCAGCTTTATTAGACATCTTTAATTGGTTATCCTGTAGGTATCTTTAACTTCATATGTCCCAAACTGATTTTATTATTTTTCTCCTGAAATATTCTGCCTTTTCAAACATGCCTATTATTGTCAAGGATATCACCTTCCTCCTAGACCTCAGGCTCACAATCTAGTTGCCATTCTTATCTCCCTACTCTTTCTTTACCTCTCTTCCCTATGTTTCAACTGTTGCCTTGCTTTGTTGATCTTATGTTCATAATTTTTTTTTAATTCATCCCCTTCTCTCCTCTGATACTGCCACTACCCCGGTGCAGATCTTTATCTCCTCAATCCTTGATTATTACAGCAGCCTGGCTGGTTGTACTAATTCCCACAAATCTCTTTCCAATTCCATCCTCCATTATGTTGCCAATCTGCTCTCCCCCCAACTCAGTAAATTCCAATGACTACCTATTACCTCAAAAATAGAATATAAAACTCTTTAGTGTGTTCAGAGCTCTTCATGCCCTGTCTTCCCTGCCTCCTTCCACTTTTCTTATATCTTACACTTCCCCCTATAATGTACTCTTTGATCTGGTAACACTTGCTTCCTTAATGTTTCTGGAATAAAATGCTCCATTTTTCTGCTCCAGGTATTTCACTGATTCTCCTTCAAGAATGGATACTCACTTTGCTCATTTTTCCTCTTGGTCTCCCTGGCTTCCTTAAAGTCCCATATAAAATTTGCCTTCTGAAGGATTTTTTTCCCACTCTTTCTTAATCCTAGTACCTCCCTCTCCAATTCTGCCTGTAAAATCCCTAGTTCAGTCCAACAAATTAAAAAAAAAAAAACAAAACCCTAACACCATCACCACAACAAATACCCAAACATTTATTAAATACCTAGTATATTCATTGTATTAGGCTCCATGATTAAGTACAATAAATAAAATTATCTTTATACACATATAGAGAGTGTGTGTGTAGTTAGCTGGTTTTACATAATTGTGGCATTTTTCTCTCCTTAGATTGTGAGCTCTTCATGGGTGGAGCATATCTTTTGATTTTCTTTGTATCTTCAGCACTTAGCACAATGCTTCATTCATTGTCATCTTTGTTAATTTACTTGTTGTAAGATGAAATCTCAGAGTTTTCTTAATTTGAATTTATCATAGGATTGTAGATGTGGAGCTAAAAGGAAGCTTAGGTAACAACTAGTTCAATTAAAAAATTATGACAAAATGGCTTTCCAAAGGTCACATCAGTAGTAATAATCAGTGCTTGGTTTCAGACACAAAGCCTCTGATTTAAAGAGTCAGTGATTTTTCCATTATCTTCAATATCTATTCTTAGTTTTTTTTTTTGAAGTGATTTTTCTTACAGTTTTTAATTTCAAAAGTTTCTTTTAAAAACTATATATTTTTATCTTTTGACCCTTTATCTGTTGGGGAATTTCTATTTGTGTTGTTTTTATGTATTTGTGACAATTCTCTAAGCTAATCCATTTTAGCCAGTGATTGAGTACTACAAACTAGACCTAGGCCAGATACTATCCTTCAAATATCATCCAGCCATCTAGACCATCTTATCATCCTGTCATGTGTTCTCCTTTCTTCCCCAAATTTCTCCTTCTTGCTTTGGACACAGTAATCAAGTAAATTCTTCTATTGCTTTTGGAAAAAAATGTTTTAAATATATGTAATATTTTATGATAGTATTTATTCTTTGTTAAGTATTTTTTCCATTGCCATAGTTGGGAAGTATATTCCTATCTTTTTTTCTAGACTTTATTTTATTCTTTTGATATGCCTTTTTGCATTAAAATAATATGACTATTTAGAATTTATAACTAAAGTAGTGTCGTCATTTGTATTATATTGGTACAACCCAGCCATGAACACTATTGCTATATATTTTTTATTTCTTTAAAGAGAATTTCATAATTTGTATTTATAAAATTATGAAGAGCCTTTCTAGGTTGGCTCCTAGATGTTTTATTTATCTTGTAGTTTATTTTGAATAACAGTTTCTCTGTTGGTTTTCTTTAGCATGATCTAAGAATGGTAAAGCATTTTTAGAATTTATTTTTTATCTATTTATTTTATAAAAATATCAGCTATCTTAATTAGCTTATTTGGTACTAATTATTGGCATTACCTTATAAGGAGGACTCCCATATAGAGATCTAATGGCTGAGTCTTGTTTTTCCACAGCACCAACTTTGTCACTTTTAGGAAGAATGCTCTTTGGGAAGATTCTGGTCTAGTATCATGATCATTCTATGTAAAGAGACATATTACTTTTATTTCTTTTCTTTCATAGCTTTTTAGATGGAGGATAAACCTGAGTCAGCTTTTACTTGGATTTTTTTTTTTTGTTTCAGATTTTCATTCTTATATGCATTTTTAATTAGCATGAGTAGGATGGTAAAAAAAGGCTCTCAGCCCCAGGATCTCAATTTCAGTTGGTAATTTCATGTATAGTGTTGTTTTTTTTTCACACAATAATATATGGTCTCACTTTGTGGCTGAAATAAAGGAGCCACTTTTAACAGGTAAATCTGGGTGCCACACATGCATTGTGAACCTTTCTTTAAAAAGAACAAGTGACAAGGAAATGTTTCCTCAATTCCTTGAGGTCTGAGACTTTTGGGCAGAGTGGAATTGCTTTCAGATGTGGAAAGAAAATTTGAAAATGGCACTAAGGATACATTTGGAAATTTTTGACAGAAAGGAAATGACTCAAGTTCTCGACACTAATTCAGTAGGCATAAAGAGATACATATGTGTTTGTATTTTCATTTCATTTTCAAACTTTAGAATACCTTCTCCCTTCTCTGTAAGTGCTTATAACTGAGCTGGCAATCTGAACTCTTCAAACAATTCTAGATCATTGCATTTAAAGTATTTTGATCATGACATTTAATAGTAGCAAGAACCTTAAAAATAATGAATACCCTCTGCTCATGGATGTGTTGGAGCCTGCTTCAAATATCTCCTGGAGCCAAATGTTAAATTTTTATTTTTAGTATTTTCAATTCCAAAATCAGCAAACAGCATAAATCAAAGATTCATTTATCATTTTGTTGATTTTCTGGGCTTAACAAGTTGATGGAGAAAATGACAATAATGCATATTAAATTTAAAAGTGAGTCCTGTGAACATTTTTTTGGGAAAGTCAGTTTGTTTGTTTTTTTTTAAAAAAACAATCAAACAAATAAACAAATGAAAATTTACCAGTATCACTCTGCTTATGCTGCTTTTTTAGGTGTTGCATATATTCCTGACTTTTGGCTTGACAATACAGATTTGAAAATTGGTGCTTATTTTCGTGGTCAGTTATTGATCAGAGCTGTTAATCAGTTTTAAAGTCTTTTGATCAGGAAATACCCATTTTTGGACATTTTCACAAATTTTATCCCTAGAAAAGGAAAAAAAATATTTTTAACCCAGTAAGATTTATACAAATGAGGAAATTCAGAGTAGTCTGCTTTCTCTGTTATAACCTACCTTCCCAAATATTCTTAGAGACATGGTCTAATTTAACAAGATTGATTTTCAAAAGAGCAGAATCACATATCTCCCTTTTACATTTCTCAATTGATTTCACAATTGCAAAAGAAGAAAATAAACACCTCCTGGCTTGTCTTAATAAGATTACCAAGCTTCATCGGGTATGTATTTTTATTACCCTCTATATGCACTCCAGCATCCTAAATTAGGAGCCAAAATGTTGGCAGGGGGACATCTATGGTATTTGGTTGGGTTCCATCCTGTTTTCAATATTAGCTATGAGATCTCTATACAGAATTAATCTAAGGGGGGAAAATTAACTGGAGCAATAAAGATAATATTGGTTGGAAATGATATTTTCCTTTCTTCTACTATTTGTCACACACAAACATAAAAAATCTCTCCCTGAAGTAGAAGTCATGGACATGTTATTTGCTACTACCTGACAATAGTCTCTTTCTCCTTCTCAGCTCTATCTTACTCTCTCTGTATCCCCTATTCTCCTATCCAAATTCTCACTATTTTCAAAGTCATCATCAATTGCTACCTTCTATGTTACCGGAGCCCATTGTTGTCTCAGATTAATGCCAATGATCAACTTGGACCATCAAATCATCTATGGACAACTGTGCAGCCTAGCTAGAAGGATTTAAGTCCCATGGACTTTTTCATTTGAATATTGTCTCCCTTTTTTATAATTACCATGAATATTATTATTTTTTGGTCTAAGAGACTGCATTGGAGGGCTGCAGATACTTCTATCTCCCCATTTGTCCCTTACTAGGGCCTATTTTTACTTTATTCTTATTCTTATATTTCAGTGAGTTCTTTATATCTAGTGAGGGCTTGGCTTAATCAGATATTTAAATGATTTGAGCAATGCTGTTTCTTTAACTTCTAACTGCGACAAACACATATGAAACATACTGTTGGCGGCATTTAATCAACAGCAGTCAATTTATCATTTTCACAGTTTTAGTGAGTGGTTATGAATCACGAAAATCACAGGTATTGTAGACGCAGCGTTGTGGCACTATCATTAACAAGTACACAGTGCACAGAGGGATGACTTGGTAATTGAGTGGGACTAATAAGAATACATCATTTAGCTGTGTGTGACAAACTGTGCCTCAAAACACAAGCATGGAAAATTCACGTTTTGCTTAATAAATAAATTACACAGCCGATGTATTATACATAATTTGTGTCCTCGTGGATTTGAGTGATCTATAATGCATGGTCCAAGTCATTTATTTATTAAGACTAACTATATATATTGTAGGTGGGGAATTTTAAACTCCAGAGTAAGGCTTGCTTAGGTAACTGCAGCAACTCCTGTGTCTGATTGGGCAATAAATGAGGCTGTGTGTTTGGGGACTTAGTAACCAAGGCAAGTGCTTCAGCTGTTATAAGCTCCAACATGTTTATAAACTTCAGTTTCCTCCATTTATTGGGGGTAAGAAAAGAGGCAATCTACAAACCATGTAGAAAGGCTGGTGAGATGCAGTTTGTGAGGTGAGGGCAATGAAATTATCCTTTAAAAATGTTTGAGATAGTAAATATATACTTGTTTTGTTATTCATATTTTCATTATGCAGATATCTTATAGCTACTTTCTTTTAAGGAAATTATGATTAGGAACTGAAAATCTTTGGGGTGGCTTAAAAGTTAAATCATTTTCCCATTCATTCAATATTTTTTCTTTCTTTCTTTTTTGAAGCAATCAGGATTAAGTAACTTTCCCAGAGTCACTCAACTAGCAAGTATCTGGGGTCAGATATGAATTTAAGTTTTCCTGATTCTAGGACCCAAATGGGGAAAACCTGGTATAAATTCTGCCCCTGATACAATTACTATGTAACTGAATAGTGCAGGACTTAACTTGGAGTCAAGAAGGCCTGAGTTTGAATCTTGTCTTAAAAACTTAATTCATGGTTTATTCTCAGCTCCAATTTTCTCATCTGTAAAATGGGAATAATAAAAGCACCTACTTCAAAGGATTGTAAGGATCAAATGAAATAATACAGATAAAGGATTTTTTAAACTTTAAAACATTTTACACATATTAATTAACAATGCCTCAGTCACCTCATTGAGACTATAAATAAGGATAATTGCTGATCTACCATTAGCGCAGGGAGTTTCTATATTAGTAGTTCCAACCCGGGGATTCTTTGGGACAAAATGTGAAATGCATATATCTAGTTGCTAGAAGAAAATAAAGACTTAAAAAATACTCAAGAAGCCTTGTTTACTGGGAACAATAAGACATTACACACAGAAGTTTAAAAGTTGTCTCAGCATTCAAAGGAAAGAAAGATTTCTTCCTGTGGAAATAATCAGAGAAGACTCCACAAAGGAGGTGGTTTTTGATATGAGATTTGAAGGCTGGTTTGGATGTCAATAGGTTGATATATTCAAACTGCACTTGGATATTTGTTCAGTGGCTTCATGTAGTAACCTATATTTTTCTGGGGGCCATGCCAGAAATATTGAAGTTCACATTTTAAATGAAAAGTTAAAAGCTTCTATGTAGGTTGAATAAAAAAGTATAAAGACCAAACCTATGCAAAATTGACAAGATGTATTATTAATGCATTGTCTTGTACTTGCTATTTCTTTGAAGTAGAACAGAGCCTGAGTAAATTCTTCTCTTTTCAAGGTCCAACTGAAGAGCCACCCCCAGTAATACTTTTCTTTATTCATTTTCCCTTACCATTTCCAGTTTTTTCAATCCTTCTTACCCCTTGGTTTGAGCCTTACCATATTGTAACATATTATTTGTCTGACTGTCATAATGTGATATAGGGAGCAGTGAAAAAAAAACAATGGATTTCAAAATAAGACATGAATTAAGATCTAGCTAAATCTACATAACCTTTGGAAGACTATTTTTTTCTTTCAGTGATTCAACTTTCTTTTCCACAAAACCATTGCTTCTCTTGGCATATCTCTTTTGGCAAAGAGACCAAAGTTGGCTGGATAAAATAACTTCTATTTTTTTTTTTGGTCTTCTTATTTTGGAAATAAATTGTATTGCATAAATTATCTTAGGAAATAGTGATAATTTGTGTCACAATCTAAACTGTAACAATATCCTTTTTAAAACATTGATAACTTGTATTAATATGACTGGTTGGAATTTTAATTCTATACTATGTCTTCTTATTTTATATTGTCTAGTTTGGAGTTGACTTTGATGCTTGCTCTAATAAGTCAATGTTTTAAATATTTGCAGTCAAAACTATTTGGAAATGATGGCCATATTTAGCTATAATATAATCATTCCCTGCACAAGATATTGGCATATAACCTGGATGTAGCTTCATGGTGGTCTTTCTGTGTTCACTATGAGCATTGTAGTATGAGATAAAAATGTATTCAATGAAATGATGTTTCTTTTTGCCTTAGATAAAGTCTATCAACAACTTTATTTGCTTCTTCTAGAAAGAGCTGTCCTTCCATTTTGGGGGATTTTCCTTTTGTCTTCTGGCTTTATCTAATATGAGACAATTAAGATTGATATTACTTAGCTTATTAAATAGTTTGTTAGTCAATGGAGTGCCAAGAATTAGTTAAATTCATAGTTTAACTAAAAACTATGAATTTTACTCATCGTTTGTCAGTTCTTCTGCCATGATTTGCACCATCACTTCAAAACCAGCTTCAAGATTCATTTTGTATTGTTCTGTTCCCATTGCTGAATAACTCTTCCTCAATTACTGACCAATGAATTGGTGATAATCTTCTCTATAGTTAGCTAGGCTGGTTTTCAGAAAACAATCACAATCTATTGCTTGGACTATATTGAAACTTTTTTTAACACTGTTGAAAATGCCAGAGCTTGAATTCTACCAACATAGTTTTCAAGAATTCTGCATCACTTCCAAATGAAAACCTTTAACTACCATAGTGCCTAGCACACACACACTGTAGAAAGAGATTAATATTTGCTTGTTGATTGACCTGTGATTTTGTTGGTGTGGAAAATTCCTCAACAAGGCAGATTGTGAGTTGCCGATATCTAATAGTCTTAGAAAGTTGCTTGAAGAGCAGGAAGTTTAGGTAACAGCTTGTAGCATCATAAGTACAGCACTATATCCACTAGGTAATGAGACTTTGCTGACAAAATAGGCTTGCAAAGTTGCTAGAGGAACATCATGATGGAAGAGATCATATACCTTTTCATCTTCAGAATAGGACAGGGAGCAGTAAAAGGACCCTTGATATTAGTATATGAAAATAAAAACAAAAAGCAATGCCATTTAATGAAGAAACCTACTCAAAATAGTCTGGTTTTATTTCTTTCTTGACTTAATTTTTGAATATCTAAAGAGCTGATTTGGAATTCTTGCTTCTGCTTAGTTTTTTTTTCCCTCCCTCCCTCCCTGTCTTCTTCCTTCCTTCCTTCCTTCCTTCCTTCCTTCCTTCCTTCCTTCCTTCCTTCCTTCCTTCTTTTCTTCCTTCGGAGAGAGAAGTAGATCAACCTTTCTCTCCCCCCCCCCCCCCATAAGCCCACAGTAACAGGACTGAAAGATAAAAGCAAGCCATGAAGATGTTTAGGTCCCTGCAGTCACTGAGATAAATTAAATAATTTAAATTGACCTAGGGGCCTATGTATAGAATAATCCCCCACTTAGATAACCCAGTGATTCTTAACTCATTTTTGAGTCTGAATTCAGTCAGTGTGAAAGTGTTAATGTTTCCATATCACAGTACACTGGATACACTTATCTTTTTCATACCCAATAACCAGAGACAATGATTATATTATTCATAAGAAATTTTACCTGAAGTAATAAAGCATGTAGCTTTAGTTATTATTTCCTAATCTTAAAAAAAGAGTATATCTCTCTCTAGCCCTAGGAATAGTCCTAATTTTTATATTAAAAAACATTTGTCCTTTCTATTCCTTTTGTTGTTGTTGGCCTTTTAAAAACTCCAGTAGCTAGCCTTGATGATTACCTACCTTCCCTAATCTTTAATTTCTCCGTATCCATTGGTTATTCCCCTGTTTCCTATGAACACTCCCAAGTTTCCCTACCCTTGAAAAACTCTCATTGGATTCCACTATCTCAGCTAGCTAATGTTTCATTATTTCTCTTCACTTTTTTAACCAAAATCCTGATTGGGAGGTGAGGGGCAGCAGGAGGAAATTGTTTGCATTCAGTGCCTGCAGTATTTTTTTTTTTTACTGTCTTCTGAACATTGTGCAGTCTGCATTCCCATTTTATTATTCAGTTGAACCTATTCCCTCTAAAGTTACCCATGGTATCATAATTATCAAATTTAATGGCGGGTTCAAAAACACTAACTTTCTTATCTCTTTGCTGCTTTTTAAACAATTAATCACCATCTCCTCCTATTATACTTTCCTTTCTCAATTTTCATGACATGCTCTATCTTGGTTTTTCTCTTACTAGTTTAATCCCTCCTTTTCAGTCTTCTTCATTGATCCACCATCCACATCATGTGGATGATCTCCAAGGATTTGTACGAAGACCTCTTCCCTTCTCTTTTCTTTATATATACTTTCTCAATGGGTGACCTCACTAACTCTCATGGGTTCAATTACCATCTCCATTTGCTGAAACATAGATCTATATCTAGCCCTTGTTTCTCTTCTGAGATTTAGTACTGTTTCCTGAGCTGCCTATTAGTTAGATCAAGCTGAATGTGGCTAAAACAGAGCTCATTATCCTTTCCCTTAAACTCATCCTTCGATTGAATTCCTCTATTATTACTAAGTGTACCACCATGCTTCCAGTTATCCAGATTCATAAACTTAGTGTCATTCTTGAATCTTTACCTTCAATCAGCTCACGCGGGCAATTGAATGCCAAGTTTTGCCATTTCTACAACTACAATATATCTCCTAAACCCAGATCACATTAATTGGCCACATTATATCCCAGCCCAAGCCTCACTTGGTTACTATTTGGAACCCAATGACTCAGAGTGAATATAAATAGCAATTGTTTCTGTTTTAGCCATTACCTCCTAGAGTATAACTCTCCAGTATTGATTTTATCTAAAGTAAGAGGTCATTCTTTGCTTCATTTTTTACCTAACAGTGATCATTGAATGAATATTACCTCAGTTAAACTGCAATCAGGGAAATACTTTGAATTGAAAGGAACAAGGTCTTCCACTTCATCCAAAAGTATCTTCAGTCATTCTGATCTATGTCTTGAAACTTAGAGCCAGAGAACTCCAGAGAATAGAATGAAGCTCATAACTTTGCATAGTCTTCCCTTACTTAAATTCAGTTTACCAGCAAGTGATGGCATTACTATCGTGTTGTCATGGTTTTCTTCCAGAAGGAAGGACAAGCAAGAACAATAACAATAAATACTTGACCTTCTTATCATTCAGATAATCACAACTGTAGCTTTCTCCTTCATGAGCTATTTGACCTCCTTGACTTCAATCTCTCCCCATGCCAATATGTCTAGCTCCATTTAGTTAATAATGTAGTCTTCTTAAAGAGGTTTGATCATATGATCCCCTATACTCAGTAAATTCCAGTGATTTTCTATTCCTTTCATGATCAAATGCCCTTTCCTCCTTTTTCAGTCTTCTTGTATATTACACTCTACCATGTACTCTTTAAACCAATCATACTGGCCTACTTGCTGTTCTGCACATAGGAATCTACATCTTCTGTTCACATTCTCTCACTCCTGTAATGTACTCTTTCCTAATGTCTCTCAAAATCCCTGCTTTCATTCATCAGCTTAAGTGTTACCTTTTATCTAAAGGCCTTTATTATTACCTAACTATGAGAGTACTTCTTCTTGAAACCATATTGTATTCATTTTTTATATCAAATACAGTGAATCTTTAACTTTCATGAACTGACATTTTTAGAATACAGTCTGAAAGTTAATACTGCAAATGCTAATACTTTGAGCCTAAGGGAAATAGAAGATTAATCTTTAGAGTTAGAGATTGACGAAAATACCCTTTTCTGCATATACTTCTTTGTAACAAGGCATTAAATCTAATAATGTGTACTTTTCTAACACAGTAATCATGAAATGACCCATGAAATGTAGTACACATAATAAAATTGGCAACATGCAAAACATTTTTTCTCACTTGTAATTGCCTAAAATTTGTGCTAACAAACAAAAACAAAAATATTGATTTCATTCAAAATTCACTTTTCATAACAAATTAAATCTACAGTACCATAAATACTGAATAGCAAATAAAAGTCTTAAGAGTAAAACATTTTTAACCCAAATCTTACCTTCTATAGTGTCAGATGGTGACATTATGGTAAACTACTATAAACCTTTCCATTATACTCTGAAAATAAAGGAAGAGGTTGCTAAGATTCTAATTGTTGCTATCAGAAGATACCCACATGATTTTGGTTTCAATATCATTCCCACCACTATTCTTTTTAATTTTTAATTTAATTTAATTTAATTTAATTAAATCTTTGTGTTTACAAAATATATGTATGGGCAATTTCTCAGCATTGACCTTTGTAAAACTTTCTGTTCCAAATTTTCCCGTCCTTCCCTCCACCCCCTCCCCTAGATGGAAGGTAGTCCAATACATGTTAAATATGTTAAAATATATGTTAAATCCAATGCATGTATGCATATTTATACAATTATCTTGCTGCACAAGAAAAATCAGATCAAGAAGGGAAAAAAATCTGAGAAAGAAAACAACATGCAAGCAAATATCAACAAAAAGAGTGAAAATGCTATGTTGTGGTCCATACTCGCTTCTCACAGTTCTCTCTCTGGATGTATATGATTCTCTTCATCACTGAATAATAGGAACTGGTTTGAATCATCTCATTGTTGAAGAGAGCTATGTCCATCAGAATTGATCATCATATAGTCTTGTTGTTGTTGTGTATAATGATCTCCTGGTTCTGCTCATTTCACTTAGCATCAGTTCATGTAGGTCTCTCCAGGTCTCTCTGAAATCATCCTGTTGGCATTTCTTACAGAACAATAACATTCCATAACATTCATATACTACAATTTATTCAGCCATTCTCCAACTGATGAGCATCCACTCAGTTTCCAGGTTCTTGTCACTACAAAAAGGGCTGCCACAAACATTTTTGCACATGTGGGTCTCTGCTGGTTTAAAGGATATGCACAGTTCGATAACTTTTTGAGCATACTTCCAAATTGCTCTCCAGAATGGTTGGATCTGTTCACAGTTCCACCAACAATGTATCTGCCACTACCATTCTTTACAACTGGTGGATGATGTGAAAAATTGTGAAGGATGTACCAGCTTGAAATAATCCATCATCAACAGCTGCTTTGTGTACTGCTTGAGATTCTTAAGGGTTTCAGTGTTTGTGACCAGAAGCAGAAGCCAGTTGACATTTTACTTTGAGGCCGAGATAAAAAAATGGGATTGGCAGCCTCATTGTTTTTAGTCAGCTGGCTAAATTAGGCCTAAGGATGCTGCAGACATTCCAGTTAGGAGTTTTCTAACATTTTTTTTTTCACTAAGCTGCATCACTGACTTTGCAGGCATGGGCACTTCAGGAGTGTTGAATTCCAGGCTTAGCATTCAACAATTCTAAAACATAATCACTTGATAGCTGAAAAATAATTTGGAATGTGGTTATCATAGAATGTTTTTTATTCTCTTACCAATCAAGCTTTTTTTTTTGGGGGGGGGGAAGCAAGGAAGTTAAGATATTAGGATTACTATATCCATTTCTAATACCTTGCCTAAAACATCAAAAATTTTCCTTTGTGCAACATCATCTGCCTTTCTTCCTAGAAATGGCTTTTCTATATTGTTCAAAAGAGCTGAACTGGAACAATGGTGGGAAATTAGAGGGAGGGCCATCAACTTTGAAGAGATTTAATCCTTATCACCATAATAAGCAACCTCTAGGAAAGCAGTGATGAATCATGTTGTCTATCTCCTGACAGAGAGATAATCAATTCAGGGGGATAGAATAAAATTTACATAGCTGGACATGGTCATTTTGGAAATCTGTTATGCTTGACTATGTAAGGGTTTGCTTTTTTCATTTTTCTTTTCATTTTTCAATGGAGGATGGAGAAGATGATTAGGGAAGGAGTCCTCTCCTCCATCTTGATCTTCTACAATAAAGAGAGAACAGAAGGAATTCTTGAAGGAGTTGTAGACAGGTAGCAGAGCTTTGAATGTTACATGTGGAATTTATTGTATTCTTTAAAAAAAGATAGTTTAACATAGTAGTGACTTATGGAAAATCCTCTCTTTTTCACTAAATATATGGAAATATTCCTTTTATTGAAATTCAGAATTTTTAGAATGAAATTTTCAAAAGAAATTACAGTGAAGCAGAATTATGTTCAAATGAAAAAAGACATTCCTATGATGAAAATGATTAAAAATCGCCTAACCTGCCCCCCATCAGTAGTCACAACTTTTCTGTTGCAAAATAGAAGAAATATTGAATTTGGAGTTTGAAGATTTGAATTCATGTCTTGATAATACTACTAAGTAAATATGCTACTTGTCAAAGCACTATCTTTCTTAGATTTTACACTTTTCTACTCTATAAATTGTGGAAATTGTGGTCCATTCCATTTTGACATTCAATGACATGATTTTGAGAATAGCCATTTCTTAATGATGAATGTTGGAGGGGATGTGGGAAAACTGGGACACTGATGCATTGTTGGTGGAATTGTGAGAGAGCAATCTGGAATTATGCCCAAAAAGTTATCAAACTGTTCATACCCTTTGATCCAGCAGTGCTACTACTAGGCTTATATCCCAAAGAAATACTAAAGAAGGGAAGGGGACATGTATGTGCCAAAATGTTTGTGGCAGCCCTTTTTGTAGTGGCTAGAAACTGGAAAATGAATGGATGTCCATCAATTGGAGAGTGGTTGGGTAAACTATGGTATATGAATGTTATGGAATATTATTGTTCTGTAAGAAATTACCAGAAGGATGAACACAGAGAGGCTTAGAGAGTGAAATGAGCAGAACCAGGAGATCATTATATACTTTAACAATGATACTGTATGAGAATGTATTCTGATGGAAGTGGATATCTTCAACATAGAGAAGATCTAATTTAGATACAATTGATCAATGATGGACAGAATCAGCTACAACCAGAGAGGGAACACTGGGAAAGGAGTGTAAACTATTTGCATTTTTGTTTCTATTCCCAGGTTCTGAATCACCTGATTCACCTGAGTCAATCTGATTCACCTTCTGAATCCAATTCTTCCTGTGCAACAATAGCAACAACAACAAATTTGGTTCTGCACACATATATTGTATCTAGGATATACTATATTTAACATTTATGGGACTGCCTGCCATTTTGGGGAGGGGGTGGAGGGAAGCAGAGGAAAATTTGGCACAGAAGGGAGTGCAAGGGATAATGTTATAAAAATTTACCATGCATATGTACTGTCAAAAAAAAGTTATTAAAAAAAGAGAATAGCCATTTCTAACTAAAGGTAAACCAAGTCACAAACAATTACAGCTGATGTTCTTTTACCGTGGTTCCACAGTTGTAGATGTGTCAAAAATTTGTTGCTTATTAAATTCTTATAACATAAGTATCAGGTTCTTATGTATCATAGATGCTTCTTAAAGATTTGTTGTGTAGTTTAAGTAAAATGAATACCTTGTAGCTATAAATGTAACCCTAAGGTTAATTTGTATCTTTTTGAATATTTTTACATGTATGGTTAAATCTGACTATATTTCTCATTTAAAACAAGCTCCTCGGGGTCATATACAGTTTCTTTTTGCCTCCAGAACCTACCACAATATTTGACATGTAATGGATGCCTAATAGATACTTATTGATGGAGAACTTCTTATGTTAACACAGATTTCCAAAGTCTTTAGAAGCCACAACTTGAGTCTGAGTTTGAGAATCTCATCATCTCATTTCTTGTCTCAATTGAGTTGCCCCAGTTAAAGAATTCTTTATTCACTGACAAATCTTCTAATATAGGATTTCTCCATGCTTAGGTAAATTGATCTGGTCTGTCACAGGGACTTCAGAGTCTGATAGAACCTGTCCAAGATGTTGATCCTTTGCTAAGGGCTTCAAAAACAAGAATTTATTTAATAGCTGGAAGTGACAGCTACTATCTGAGTCAGATTCCCTATCTCTTTTACACTGTATCTGTCTCATTATTATGCCTCAAAGAATCAATATATGAGATTTGGTAAAAATATATAGAAATATGATTAAGGAAATATGGGATTTGAAGCTTATTATTTAGAAATATGTTAAACTGAAATGGGTTTAAATTTCACTGCTAGATTTCTGCCTAAAAATGCTCTGTGGCCAATCAAATGCTTAACTATGTGACCCTTACTGAATAATTCAACTGTTTTCAATTATTGAAATCATATTTAGAGATACCGTGTTTCCCCGATAATAAGACCTATCCTGAAAATAAGACACCCACATACTCTTTAATATTCCGCTAAAATAAGCCCTCCCCCGAAAATAAGCCCTATCGAACTTACTATGAAAACGGTCATCATGGTGATCCCCTGCGCTATATGCTGCGTAGCGGTACCTTCAGTAAGCAGCGCCGCCCTCCCCTCCCGGGTGAAACGCACGTCGCGCTCCGAGCTGCATCCAATCAGAGCTGCAGCAGTGAGCGCGTCATCCTCTTCTTCCCTGGTGATTTGCTTGCTGGCGCTACTGAGAGCAGCGCCGTGGAGTAGAGCTGAGACAGGACCATCTAAAAACTCGGTAAGTTCAGTAAGCGATGGAGAATAAAATAAGCACTCAGGGGGCATGATGGAGGCTAAAAGGGGCATGATGGAGGCTAAAATGGGCATGATGGAGGATAAAAGGGGCATGATGGAGGCTAAAATGGGCATGATGGAGGATAAAAGGGGCATGATGGAGGATAAAATAAGCCCTCCCCTGAAAATAAGCCCTCTGGTGTTTTTTAGTCCCAAAAAAATAATAAGACAGTGTCTTATTATCGGGGAAACACGGTATTAATCCCTGATTGTCTAAATCTGTATTCACAAATGGAAGGACTCAAATGGATAATACTATGGTGTCTTCTATTTTAATTACATGAAATAGTTCAGACAAGTGAATGATTGTACTGATTTTTCTCTTTCTTGGCAATTCAGTATTTTGGTGGAATTGACTAAAAAATCTGCTTGCTTTGGAGTTATTTGGAACCAGCCATAGCACACATAAGATGAAGAATCCTTGTCAGTAGTATACGTTGGAACCTTTATTTCCATTAGTCTGCTGAATTCTTGTTCAGAATTGACTTGTTTAATTTGGTAAGTCTTCTGTTTTACTCATTATATGGCAATGATATTATCTACAAATTCAAGTGATGAGATAAAATACCTGTATTCCACATCTTATATAAGAAGCTTCTCCCAGGATCCCTCAAATCCCAAGAGCTCAATACTCAATTTTAGTTCATCCCTGTGCCACTTATTTCCATTTTATCATATATACATAAATATATATTAGTATATATATATATTTTTTTTTGGAGACCACATGCAAACAACTAGATACAAACAATATAGAGAGGAATATATATATACATATATATATACACACATATATATTGTATATAGAGAGGAATATATATATATATTATATATATAGAAAGGAATATATATATTATATAGACATAGGAATATATATATTATATAGAGAGGAATATATATATATTCCTCTCTATATTGTTTATATCTAGTTAGTCTCTCCCATTAGATTGTGGACTCAAGAATAGAGCTAGTATTTACCTTTTTTTTTTTTTTGTATTCTTAGTGCTTAGCACAATGCTTGATACATAGTAGACATTTACAAAATATTCATTAATTGACTGCATTTTACTATGACCCAGAATTTCTTGGTGAAGAGCTTAGATTACTTAAAATGGCAAAAATGAGTAAATTCTTCAGGATTTTGAAGAGTTCTGCAGTCTTGCTGGATGCATGCTTATAGGATATACTTACTCCCCCACCACTCAGTTCCTAACCCATAAACCTGATGGTGTAATGGTGTAAGAAAGAATGTGGCAGACACTGCAAAGAGTTGGTAACCTGGAGTTTCAAAACAGAAGCCCAGAAAGAAATCCATGGGAAGCTGAATAGAGGTGAGAAATCATTGCTGACAACACATTTTACCTGGCAGTCTAGCATTGTTTATCACATAATAAAAAGTGCCAATACTTACCACCTGTCTAAAATATGCAGTAATAATAAATACAGTTATAGGGCATAATATGGTCAATGATGAGATGGGAATTTATATACCTTAGAAAGTGGTAAAAGTAATGATACTTCCCAAGGGGAAAAACTGAGAGTGGGAGAGATTGAGGTCTTTTATTCATTGATAAGCAGCAGTGGAAAACAATTGGTATTTTTTAGTTACAAAAGAATAATTCACATTTTTTATTCAATTGTGGAAACAAATTCTGAGGATATTACTTCCAGCTCCCATGTTGACTGATTTGATTTCCTCCTCCCCCCACTGTGGCTTGTACATGGTTAAGAATGAATGGGCTTGTAAATAAGGATAAAGCTAACTATATACTGATACATAAACTTTGCCATAATATAATTATATAATCTGAAGGCTGCAAGGCATCTCACAGGACATCCAATGCAATTTGTGTGAATGAAAATGAAAATCTTCTCTCCAACATGTTCTCAAATTTAATTTATATAATGTCTTTCAAAGCATACACTATATGTGCATGATAGGTGTTGAGAATAAAATCTCAAGGCACAGCTAGTTGGTGCAGTAGATAGATTCTGGAGTGAGGAGAATTTGAGTCCAATTAGGGACTCAGACCCTTAACATTTCCTAGTTGTATGAGCCTAATTGCCTAAAAAAAGAGGGGAAGAGAATAAAACTCAGAACAAATAATTTTTTCCCTGAAGGAATTTTAATTCTTAACTGTTTGTTTGAATATCTCTAATGAGAAGGGAATCATCACTTTTTGAAGCAATGCATCTCATTTTGAGTTCTGATATAAAAAGTATCCTTATTTCAAACCTAAACCATCCTCTAAGATTCTCCTAACCATCATTCTTAGTGTTTTCTGGGATGGAAGATGCTTGTACCTTTTGTACATGATAGCCCTCCAAATAATTGAAGACAATTTTCAAATGCTACCTTTTCCTTCACCCTCATTTCTAGTTTTTTTTTTCTTTTCTAGATCAAATATCTCTAGTTCACCTACTTCAACATTTGTAGAATATTCCCTCTCATTTAATTAAAAGTAAGAAAAATAGTTCAGGAACCCTGAAAAACTATTATAGTTAGCTAAAATGAATTTTTCGATCCTCAGTCCTTTACATTTTTTTTCTTCAAATATCTCCTGACATTCAGAATAGACTATAAACAAATGGCTAACTATACCCATACCTGTTGAATTAATTTTTGGTTAACACGAATCTATTGCTTACTTGTGAGTCTTTTTTTTTTGGAAAGTATTCACTCAGAGAGTATTGCCCACAAAGAGGAGTCTGGATAATCCTCTTAATATTGTTCATTGGTTTGTTAATGTGTGACAGCAATATGATTCACTTTTCACTATCTTGCTGATAAAATATCTTATGAAAATTTTGTCAAATATATTGTTGTGATCATGATAACATTTCTAGTCCTTGATTTAAACTTATTATTTATTAGTTTTCAAAATGTTTCCTCTCCAAAATTTCTCATAGACCATATTAATATCCTATTCAGAAGGAAAACTTAAAGTTCATAGAATCATAGACTGGAGTAGCTAGGGGACTTAGAGAACATCTTATCCAATTCTTTATTTTACAGATTGGGAAATTGAACTGAAAGGCAGGGAGTTCAATGGCTCACTTAGAGAAATAAAAAACAAACAAACAAACAAGCAAACTGGATCTGAACTCAGGAATTCCAGAATTTAAATCTTTGGAGCTCTCCACTACACCATCCTTTCTTTATCTAATCAACATTCTTCATTTTATACTGATGAGAAAGCTGAGATCAAGACTTTCCGAAGGTCACATAGATGACTACAGGCACTGCCAGGAATCAAACTCAGATTCCTTGATTCCAGATGAGAATATAGTATGATGTCTTAATTTAAACTCAATGACAGTGAGATGTTATCTTCAAATTTATAATTTATTGAATCCTAAATATTTGATCCACTCAATACTTATCTAGGAATAAGATACAATATTGAGAAAATCTGAAAGCACTAGTGTTAATAATATTAAGCAGTTATTTTTTCTGTCTATCTGGCATGGCAGCTATAAACAAATCTTCCCTAGAGATGACAAAATCTTGTACTTTGTCATATAGCCTCTTTTACTTTCACTTTTATTTTTATAAAATTAAAACTATATTACTGATATATATACATATACATATGTATATATATATGTATATGTATATATATATGTATATATATATATATGTATCAACTACATTTGTCAATATTTCTCCTTTCTCCCCTGAGAGCAACTTGTATTACAAAGAATAAAAAGAGGAAATCAACAAAACTAACTAAGACACTCCAGTTTTAAAAAATGTGTGGTCCTCTAATTTTATATAGAAGAAAGAGAGATACATTCTCATATCTCTTTTTTTGGGACAAGTGAGGTCATAATTTCACAGTGCTCAGTTGTTCTTGTTTTGTTGCTGTGTACATGGTTTCAAACACTCCATCAGACACATGATATTACTATAAAATTACTATGAATGGAGTAGATACAATTTTAATTTTCTTCACAAAATGTCAATCTGCTTCTCTGTACTGCATCATTTAGGAATGAGAACTACAGTTTAGCTGTCATTTTCTCAGCTCTATCTGATCTTTGGTACACTTTCTGGTCAATCCAAATGGGGTCAAGTCTAAGTTTTATATCTCAAAAACAGAACTAGAAATGTTCAAAGCTATGAGGATGTGATCAAATGACAGCTTTAATCATAGTATTCTATGCCACAGAGCTTTTTTTAAAGTTCCATTTATTCAGTCCTTTTATTGTATTATGAACTATATTATTGTTTTAGCTGTTTTACTGCATATTGTCAGTCACATCTTTAAAAAATAATAAATTAAAGATAATGCACTCATTCCAAGTCCTACTAAATCCAACCTTCCTTTCATTTCCCTGCCGGATATTAGGAAGCTCGCAAAAGTGTTTTAGAACTAACCTTTCATCAGGACATCTCTGAAAGGCTAGTTTATGAGTGATCATTATTCCTCAAGAAGATTTTGGCAATTATGTTAAAATTAGTTGATCTGATGAAAGAATTCTGTTAATTTTCTGCAATTTAAGACCCTCTATAAAGGACATTTATGAGAAGGATGGGAATCATTATTACTAAAACACTTTTTTTACATTTCTCATTAATGCACATTCTTCCCCCCACTCAAATTTTCTTCAGAACGGATCCTAGATGGTAGAGAATTATTGGGGTTTCCATGTTGATCAGTCAAGTTGAAAATCATTACCAAAGACTTCTTAAGGAGTTTTAGATAGAATAGTTTTAATAATCATGAATGGTTGTGATCAGAGATGACCCTCAAAAGATTGGAAAATTGCACAAGTTAAGTTTTAGCACATTTCCATAGATGATGTCCTTTGTCAACTACTTTTACTTCTATTCCATCTTCCTTCTTTTAACATGCCTTTGTGGAGTGCCTCAATGTCCAGAGTCCAGGCCTTTGGTAAAATCTTTGGTAAAATGCCACTATTTTTTAATCTCCACTATTTAGAACTCCCTACTGTGAAACGAACGTTACCTGATCTCTTTGACTATATTGTTGTTATGCATAATGACCCCAGAGTTTGTTCTGGCCAAACTCTACTCCCATCCTTTCCACTGAAAATGACTTTATTCCAATGTCTATAAATAATCCAATAAATATATAATATATTACCTATGACTCTCCTACTATTCCAGATAAATATTTTAATTTGTACAACTCTTTTCTAGAGTCATGTGTCTTTCTTTCTGGTAACTCTAATACTGCAAATTTCCAGGCAGGAAGGAGAAGATACTATACTTTGATAAACTGGTAGTGAAGAAATTTTGGGGCAGGCAGTTCATACTACCTATCGTTTCATTTAGGCAAAGTTGATAAAATACAGATGGCTTCAGAAGTTAGTATGGGAGAAGATTCTTTTATCATGCCAAGTAGATGAGGGAACATGAAATAATGTTAATAAAGTTAATATGCTATTAAGTAATAATTATATTGTATTTTAGAATAATAAAAATGTAGTGAAACTATAGCCAAATACATATAATAGGTCTAAAAAACCTCAGTCAAAAGGTTTGTAAAAAAAAACACAGCATATTATTGGGTTTAAAGTGATGTACATATTTGATCAGGTAGTGCTGCTATAAACAATTCCTTAATCAATTTAGGATCTGAGCTCCTTGGTGTACACAGGTTGTGTGGTGAATTTCTGATATGCTGTTTATAATCCAGCATATTTTACATTTTCAGTAAAGCTAAAGAGCTATAGTACTGATGTTTTGGTTGGCAAGTATTATGAATTGTTTCCTGGTCTGTCCAGATTACCTAAGACTAATATATATGGTCTCAAACACTTTAGATCTAAGCCCACTTCCATCTCTCTTTTTTTAAAATAGTTTTCTAGGAACAAGGAATAAACAGATAATATATTCAATCATAAATTTGTATTTACCAGAATATATTGAATAAACTAAAATTTTCTTTCCTTCAGATAGCCCAATGGTTAAAACTCAAAAGTAGGATATCTGGATTCTGATTCAGCCACAGTCACTATCTTATTATAAGAACTCCAGCAAATGATTTGTCCCTTTAGAGTTTTAGTTTTCTCATCTGCCAAAGGGAAATAACAACACCTGCCCAACCTATTTCTTAGGTTGTTATAAGCAAAAAACTTTGTGAACCTTAAAGTGGCTTTTTCAATACAATTTAATATTAACATTATTGTTGATACTACACAAGAAAACTTAACTGGAACCTCAACAGAGGTGAAAAAGATCTCAATTAACAAAAGTGCTTTAATATTTGTTCTGATTACATTTGATTTTTTTTTTTGCCAAAGAGAACTCAAAGAAACCAAGTTGCCAATAGGGACTGAACAACTATTCAATTCAGTAAACATTTATTAAAGTTTTTTTGTTTGTTTGTTTGTTTTGTTTTGTTTTTTTGTATATGTGTTAGGCACTATGCTAAGAGCTGGGAATACAAATTAAAAAAAATGAAAGACAGTCTTTGTTTTCAAGGAACTTAAAATCTTATGGGGAAGATAACATACAAAAAAGAAGCTAAAAATGGTGTGGAAGGAAAATATCAATGAATACCTAGCAAACTTGTTCTGTGGAGTTGAAACTAGGTACAGCAGCAGTTACAAAATGGAGTCAATTCCAAATCCAATTTCTGCTCTCCATTTAGGAAGGCTTTGGGAGAAGTTTGTTACTCTGACCTCTGGCCCTCCAAGCAGAGAAGAGAGGAGACTGAGGAATTTGGCACCAATCAAGTCTTGAGTGAGCAGCATAGCAATGAGATTATAAATGCTGAGCTTATACTGGGGAGGGGCATCTTGTATAAAATTGAAACCAGGCACAGGAGCAGATGCTAACAAAACTTCCATGTTAGTCCCAAGATGAATAAGTATTTAATTGATATTCCATATATTCATCAAATTATCTAACATCTTATAAAATAGTAATTGTGTCCAAAATGCCTGTCCAGATATTCAGATATCAGAAAGAAAATGTTAAGTGTACTCATTGCATTATATTTACTAAATCAAGAAGAACTAGCAATTTTTATCAAATTTTCCAACAAGAGTTAAACATGTTATCTGGTTAATTCAGAGTTCAGTTTTATAGCTTATTTACTAAAAACTCTAATAATTAAGATTTTACTGTGGTTTAAAGAACATTAACTTGGCTGTCATAGATTCTGGATTTTTTTGTTATTCTTGATCCTAGCTTTAATTTCAATTGTTGTTCATCTGCCTAAATAATTTCTTCAAACTTCTGCAAAAAGTTTTCCAATTTTATTGACTGCAAAGAAAAATGAAGAGCAATAGAAATATTAGAATTTTAAAATCACACTTTTGGTATAATATAACATTTTAAAGTTATAGAATATTTTCTTGGGAAAAACAAAATTAATCAATCAAGCAATCAAAAAAAATATTAGGTATCCACTATACTGCTGGATCTGGGATTACAAATGAAATAGATCTCCTATATTTATACTCTTCTCCATTCATATATCATTATCCTAGATTCATTCTTCATTCCTTCTCTGCTTTAAGCTAAATGTATCTCTTAATAAGTTATTTCACCCCTCAGAGTGTAACTTTCCTCTTCTGTGAAAAGTAGGGATTAGACTAAATAGTTTTTGAAGTCACTTCTATTTCCTAAAAATCTATGATTCTTTACTGAGCAACAACACTGTATTCTTCTAAACTCAAGGACACTACATGGGGAACCATAGCCATGTGTACCACCAGAAAATAGCAATATTATATGATTTTTATGGAATTTTAATATGGAATTTTCAACAGAATCAACTCAATATCGTCCATGTATGCAACAATAATTCATAATATTTACATGATCTACACTCATCTTTAGAGTAACTATTCCGATCTGTGTTTTTTATCGCCTCTTAGCACTAAATAAAACTCAGCGACCATCTCCTGTTCTGTTTTTGCATACTTCCTTAGCACACCCCAGAGGTTCAGCATCAAAAAAATACCTTCTCAATGATGGCTAATAGTGAGGAAAAGTAAGAGATTGCCTTGGTATTAACTCATATGATCAGTTTACTGTGAACTATTAAGGAGGAAGTGTATTAAGAGCAGCTGCAAATGAGCTAAATGTTAGCTAGAGAGGTTCAGGTATCTATTCAAATCTGAATTAGGTGTCCTGAAAGGATGGAATGCTAGTATTATGCTGAATCAAGAGTTAGGTCCAGGTTTTGTTCTATTTATTATTTGTTTTATACTAATGAAGAACTTTATTTCCTTCTATTATTTTAAAGTATTCATTTATGGACTTGCCTTCCCAAAATGGCTTCATTCAGACCTCAGTTTCATCTTTATAAGATCTCTATTCCGTTGCTTATGGCTGTGACTTCTACTTTAAAATTAAAATTAAGGGAAAAAATCACACACACACACAAAAACAACAGCATATAACATAATAAACAGAACCAGAAAACATTGTGGTTGCAAAACTAACTGAGAAGCTGGCCCTGATACATAGCTGGCTCCCTCCGTGAAAAATCTTGGAAACGGCACATGTCCACAATAACTAATGTAGGTCTTTCAATGATAAATTCATTCCTTCATCTGCGAGGAAAATTGATGTACGGTGCCAGGTCTTGATGACCTCTGCTTTTATTGCCGACTTTCTAGTTTTGTTTCAGTAACACTGTGTTAGTCTGCAAAGAAAACTTCTGACCTTTTAATGCTTGGGATTCAAGCTAGCACATTTTAAGCTTTTTCTATAGTTTAAGTGTGTGTGTGTGTGTGTGTGTAGTTTTTTTTTTCCCCTCTTTTAAAAAAAGCAAATCTATTATAGTCTTTTCTTTGTATGGGAACAGTTTGAACAAGTCAGCAATCTTTCCTCAACCTCTTTCCTTAAGAAAGTAGCTAACTAGTGCTTCATTCTTTCTATTGGCAGAAGAAAGAGTGGATGAAAAAGCCAAGGCTTGGGAAATCAGGCAGGTAGCAGGGAGAGAAGAGATGGGGGTAATACATTAAGCAGGGAAAACTTTCTGTTAGCGATCATGCCCCACGCTGTTGTGTATAATTATTAGCTGCAAAATAGCACAGCTTGAACATTATTATTGCACATTAAAGAACATTTCACTTATAATTATGGAGCGAATAGAAGCGTTTACAACTCACCTACTGGAGCATTCCGTTTGCACATGTAAGAAAATATTTTAAAACTCTCTTCATTAAAAATCTGCAAATATGTGACTTTCTTTTCTCCCTTGCAGATCCTTTGTCTTTCTTCTAAACTGACACATTGGATTACATCTTAAAGTTTCCTTTTAATTAGAAAGCAACACAAAACTAGGAGGGGAGCTGGGGAGTAGGGAGGACTAGAAACTGAGGAAAGAAGGAGCTTGTGTATTTGCCAGTAGAAATAAATATTTGATAAGTGAAGCTGACTTAGAAAGTGAGTAGATAAGGCATAAAAGAATGTCTTTAAAACATAATGGAGTAATCTCTTGAGTTCAGGGACAATAATAATTGAGCTTATGATAGCTGTTTAAAGTTACTTCTTTTAGAAAAGGATTTATAAGCAGTAGAATGATCAGGGTGATGTTTAAATGTCATTAATACTCAAGGGTGAGGGTCTCTATAACTGCTTGAAATAAAGCTATATGTGAAATTTTTGGCAATTCTGCTTGTCCTACTGGGCTGTGGATGATAATAGTCATGAAAAGCCTTCCAGAGCACTCTATACACCCATTTCTTTGATGATCATCTTTTAGCACCACAGATCTTAGGTGACATAATGCTTTGTCATAATGTTTGTGTGTATGGTAACAAAATCTAAAAAAAAAGGACATTATTATATCTATCTTAATTATATGAATTCTGAACACAAGGACTCTTTTACCTACACGGTTGTAATAGACTTCCATTTGATCTCCTTGCCTCAGATCTCACCTCCCCCCCACCCATAGCCATTTCCCCACAAACTAAAAAAGTGAGATCTCTAAAGCACAACTTTGACCAAAACAATTCCCTATCCATTAAACTGCAATGGCTCCTTATTCCCTCCAAGTACAAATGAAGTTTTTTGAAAAATTTGGTCCTAATCTATATTTTTGGATAAATTTTATATTTATGCCCCTTTGCATACTCCAAAGTCTACTTAAACCAATCTTTATACTATTTCTCATACATGATACTCCATCTTATTTCTCTATGCCTGGGCACTGGCTATTCCAAATGCCTGAAAGTCATTCCCTCCTCACTTCTATCACTTAGATTCTCTAATTTCCATTTCAAGACACAGACAAAGCCCCATCCTCTTTATGAAGTGTTTCTTGATCATCCCAGCTGTTTATGCACTGACTCCCAGAGTTCCCTTGTGCTTATTTTTTAGTTAGCCTAGATATGTAGATTCTGTTTCCACCAACAGGAAGTGAGCTTGAAGAATGGTTCTATTTCACATTTGTTTTTATGTCTCTAGAACCTGGCTTAGTACTTAGCACATAGTAGGAACTTAATTATTGATTGCTTATGTTCTTGAGATAATTGGTCTACCAAAAAATGTTTGTAATACCTCTTTATTTGATAGTGTGGCAGCCTTCTTAACTACTGAAGATTATACTTATCCTTTGGATATTTGATTTTGAGTACAAAGAACATGTGACTTTCTCAAAAGTGGGTGAGAAACTCATAGCTCCTCTGTTCATCCTTAATCAATTATCCTCATGGTGTCATTGGTAGAATATAGAGGTATGGAGTATTTGCAAAACTGAAACTTCTTAGAAGAAATATGCCTTTAACATCTCTATAACCTTCCTTTTTAATGGTCCCTTCCTTAGGAATCCAGGACATGCAGAACACCCTTCTCTCTCTGATGTTCTATTTAGACATATGTCAAACTGTTCAGGGTCCTGTGCTCAAAACTTCATATTTTCCCCTTTTTTGTCCTTCCAAAATTAGCTCTCCTTTGTCTCCTTTCCTATTTGGCTTGTTTCTGCCAACCAAGGTGACATTAGCCAAATTCACTAATATGTGCTACTATATCAGTAGTACCTATGCTGTTAACTCTATCATATGATGTTTTACATTTCAACAAGGATCTCCTTGGTACTGTGTGCCTCAGTCATTAGAAAAAGTATTTATGGGTTCATAGGATTTTGAGGTGTTTTAGAGTTCCATTAGTGAAACCCTTACATTTTATAGAGGGATCTGAGAACCAGATTAATTAAATAAGTAGTTCAAGGTCACACAAGTGCTAAGTAGTACAAGGCAGTTTAACAAACAAAGTATATGGGCAAAGGTAGAAATTTAGGTCTTCTGACTCAAAAATCCATTATACCTATTACTATGGAATGAACCCAAAGGAGTGTTTCTGGATGATGAGCTCCTTGAGGTGAAGTTCTGTCTTTTGCCTCTTTTTGTATCTCCAGCAATTAGCATAGTGCCTGGAGTACTAAATACTTCATACATGTTTATTGACTAACTTTTTCAGAATTCAATAATCTCTTATTGTCTTCTATGCACACTAACTATGCTAGGTCCTAGGGCAGAGATTCTTTACCTTTTTATTAATAATTTCCTTTGACAGTCTATAACTTCTTAGACCAATGTTTTTAAAATCATAAAATAAAATAAATCAGCTTATAAGGAAAAAAGTTAAAATGAAATACTGTTGTCAGAGTCTTAAAATATCAAGGTTACAATTCAAGATTAATAATCCCTAATCTAGGAATTCAGAGATAAAAAAAAAAAATCTGAGCATTAACAACATGTATAGACATGTTTTGTTGTTTTTCCAAATTCTTTGTGGTGCTGTTTGAAGTTTTCTTGACAAAGGTACTGGAATGGTTTGACATTTCCTTGTCTGGCTCATTCTATAAATGAGGAAATAAAGTGACTTTCTTAGGGTCACATGGTTAATAAATATTTGAGGCCAGATTTAAACTCAGGGAATGGAGACTACCTGACTTCAAGTCTGGAACTATATTCATTGTACCACCTATACTACCTATATATGCGCTAATTTCAGTATATATTGAGAGAATATTTCCAACTGTGGAAAGAGGAGATAAGAAATGACTTCCAGATGAGCTGTGATAGAATATAAGAGTTTTAAGAGTGGAACTGAGTCCATTCAAGGCATGGCATTCTGTGTGCAAATGAGCAGGGGTAGGAGAAGGATTTAAGAAATAGTTCTTGTCTGAAATGTACATTTTATGTAATGTAAAATGAGGCTGGAAAAGTAGATAAGATCCAACTTGTAGAGTTTTGAATGCTAGTCTAAAGAGGTTTGATTCTATTCTTGTGATAATAGAGAATCAGAGTAGGTTATTTGAGTAGGGATGCAGCATTGTCATACCTGTTCCTTCCCTCAGACTACCATATAGTAGGATCTAATGGCTCCATATGTGGAATCAATTGGACACTTGAGGTATGTTTGATATTGCTAATTTCATGGCTAATACTTATGATATAGCAGAAAGAACAATAACATAGGATTCAAGAGAATCAGATTTTAGTCCTAATTTTGTCATTTATTATTCCTATGATCTAATCACTAATCCTATTTTAAATCTGTAAAATGAGGAGATTAGATGAGAAGATTGCTAAATTTTCTTCAGTATTTTGACATTCTAGTATTCTACTAAGTGTTAAAATATTCTATGGCCATTGCTGGATCATTTACAACTCAAATGGACTTGTGATCTTATCCTTGTAAATATTCCTTCCAATGTCACAAATTACAGCCTATTAGGACCTGTCCATTCATTGTGACTCTCATCTATGTCTTTCCATAAGTCATCACTGGGAATATTCCAAACTTGTGGGGGGTCTTCCACATTTTCTCTTAAGGTGAGAATTCTAAAGGGCTATCAGTAGTTATCCATATTAAATACAACCCATTATGAACCCCATGAAAATTTAACATGAAAGGTCTTTTCATTTAACCAGTATGTGATGACTTCTCTCACTTTGCTTTGTAATTTTCTATATTGTCTGATTTAGGGTTGTTGGAGACAAAATTTATACTCAGAAGACAATGAAGGAATGATAGATGATAGTCTATAATAAAGTGCTAAACTCTGTGGTACAGAAAGTCAGTGTAATAAGAATTTGGAAAAGAGAGAGTTTAATGTGGGCTGGAGCAGTTTTAAAAGAGGGAAGGGGAATGGCTTGACATGTGGGTGGAGGCAGAGTGTCCTTTTCAAGAGCATGACTAGTACTCACCAAAATGTATTCATAACCCAGAATCTGTGCATGTTGTTAAAAGTTTCCACACGTAAATCACATAACTGAATACTTAAAAGAAAGTATTTGACAAAGTATTTAACTGATTTCTGCTTCCAAATATATTTAGGGTAACAAGAAAAAAGTTGTGGGAGCCTTGTACAAAGTGGCAACAAGCCTTTTAACCAGATGGCCTCCTAGCAGTGGCCTCTGAGGAACAATTTGTGGTTAAGCTGTGAGAGTGCATTATCTAATGGGATTGGCCAATTGGAAAGTAACTTCAGTGTCATTTTTAAGAAGCCCTAAAATAAAGGGATAACAGAAAATTATCTGACTGGCTAGCTAAGGTCAGACCCATATGATTATAGAACAACAATCTTGTGACTTGAAACCAGTGAGCCTTACTATATTTTTCACTGAAAAATCAATTATACATTTTCTAAGTGGATTAACACACTCCAGGGAGTGCAGTTGCTGAAGCTAACTGCATCTTTTGGGTTACAAATATACCAAAACAAGTAGTCTTAGAGGTTTCTAAATGATATGGAACATAGCTTCTTGATCTATATACTCTCTCTCTCACACAAATCCTCAGGAATAGCTGTAAAATATCTGCTCATACTTATCTAGGACCTAGAGAAAGAAGATGTTAGGTATTTGTGATTCTGTGTAACTCAGTCCAACATTAATAGAACCATTCTCATGTTTGTTTGGTTTTCCTACTGCTTTCTGTTAACTTTAAAAGTTTTCTAATATGAAATAATCTAATGTATTTTTAAGTACATATAATTGTACCTACACATGCAGCAACATAAGTTACCTAAAATCTCTGAACTCCGGGTTCTCCATCTGACAGATAGAGAAAATAACACCTATAATACCTACTTCATAAAGATGTTTTAAAAAACAAATAGACCATTAATAAAAACCACTGGGCAAACGTTCAATAATACATTTTCAATTTTATACTAATATTTACAACATTTCTAATCCTTTCTACTCCATTAAAGATTATCTAATTATTTTACAGAGCAGGAAACTGAGTTCCAAGAAATCTAAACAACGTTTTAGTATTATATAGCTAGCTAGTGGCAAACATAGGAGTAGAATCTGGGTATTTTAAATTTCAGGCCAATGTTCTTTTCAGAACATTTATTTATTTAATTTTGTTTTTTGTTTCATGATTTTACTTTTATCTATTTTCATTAAAAATTACATAATTGTCATGTTACTTTTTATAAAGTTCTTTCTCCAAAAACCCTAGGTTCAAATAAAATAATATATTTTATAGCATATCATATAAATATCATTTATATCATCTAATACAAGATATTCTCCCTCCATTCTACCCCCTCCCCAAGATAACAAGAAATCCTATATAAGTTAAACATGCTCAATAATTTTAACTATTTTCCATATTTGCCCATATTGTGCAAAAAAAAAAAAAATCAGACAAAAAGGAAAAACTTCAAGAAAGAAAAAAAAAATAAACAAAAAAGGTAGATATACTATGCTTCCATTTGCATTCAACCTTTCTCTCTAGGTGTAGATGGTATTTTCCATCCCAAGTCTTTTGCAATTACCTTGAATCACCATATTGTTGAGAAGTCAAGTCCATGACACTTGTCATCACATAATCTTGTTGTTACTATCTATAATACTCTCCTGGTTCTGCTCACTTCACTCAACATCAGTTCATGTAAGTCTTTCCAGGCTTTCCTGAAATCAGCTTGCACATCATTTCTTATAGAATAATAATATTCCATTACATTCATATACAATAACTAACAGATATTCATTCAATTTCCAATTTCTTGCCATTACAAAAAAACAAAACAAAACAAAACTACTAATCAGCATTTCTTTGCACATATCAGTTCTTTTTCCTCTTTATGCTTTCTGTGGGATACAGACTCAGCAGTGGCATCTCTGGATCAAAGAGTATGCACAGTTTTGTAGCCCTTTGGGCATAGTTCATATATATATGTATAATTAATAATAATAATAATAATTAATTGTAATTGCTAAATTAATATCTATTTTAAGCACTAATACATACTATATATACATATATATAGTATGTATCGGTGCATATATATACATATATATATACATATATATATATAGTATGTATCAGTGCTTAAAATAGATATTAATTTAGCAATTACCATTAATTATTATCTAATCCAAATTTAGAAATTTCATATTATTATATGATCAGAGAGAGATAAGCCACATCTTTGATGTCATCTAATACAATTCTCATTTAGCACTGAGGAAACAGGTCTAGAGACATTAAGTGATTCACCCAAGTTTATCCAGTTAGTAAGTTTCAAAGATGAGAATCATTGCAAAATGCATTCTTATTTCCAAATATGTGGTTTATTCATAAATTTCAAAGATACAACCCATCAATGAATAGAAAACTTTGTGTATATGAAATGCTGGGTGTGTGTAATTGTATAAATATCCCCTTACATTAACGTCTGGGTGGTGATGGTGATGGTAGTATATAACCCATAGAAAAGTAAACAATGGAGCTGTGATTTCTCATTAGGAGGAAGAAGTAAGAATTTCTCCCAGCAGAGAACCAATCTGTGTATGACAATAAAATTCTAGGGAATTGCCTAGATAGGAGTGTACTGGCCAGTTCAAATTGATTGGAGAGAGCCCTTCATTGACTTTTTTTTATGTTTTATTTTTAAAAGTTTATTTATTTATTTATGAAGCACTTTGCTTTATGAATCCTGTTGGAAGAGAAAAATCAGAGCAAAAGATAAAAACTAAAAGAGAGCAAAAAAAAAAAATCACCCAAAAACAAAAACCAGAAAGAAGTAGTGAACATAACATATGTTGATTTACATTCAATCTCCATTGTTCTTTTTCTGGATGTAAATGGAATTTTCTGTCCAAAGTCAATTGAGATTGCTTCAGATCACTGAATCACTAAGAAGAACCAAGTAAATCTTTCATACTTGATCATTGCACATTCATGCTATTAGTGTACACAATGTATTCCTAGTTCACACTTGTTTTGTTCGGCATCAGTTTGTGTAAATTTTTCTAGGCCTTTCAAAAATCAGCTTGTTCATTAATTTTTATAGAACAATAATATTTCATTACCTTCATATACCACAGCTTATTCATCCATTCCCCAATTGATGGTAATCTACTCATTTTCCAATTCTTTGTTATCACAAAAGAGCTGCTATAAACATTTTACACATATGAGTCCTTTTCCCTTTTTATAATTTCCATGGGATATAGACCCAGTAATGAATTTCATGTAAAAGGTTGTCTATTTTGCTTTTGTGATGTTCTCTAGTTATTTTTGGTCATAAATTCCTCCCTGCTCCAAAGATTTGATAAGTAAGTTATCCCTTGCTCTCCTATTTTGGTTATGGTATCATCTTTTAGCCCAAATGACATATGCATTTTGACCTTATTTTGGCATGAGATATTAGATGTAGATCTATGCTGAGTTTCTGACATATTATTTTCCAATTTTCCAAGCAATTTTTGTCAAAATTTCTAGATGCTGGAGTTTTGAGGATTTATCAAATACCAGATTACTATAGGCATTGATTATTGTGTCATGCATTTCTAATCTATTCCACTGATCCACCACTCTATTTTTTAATCAGTACCAAAACGTTTTGATTTCTGCTGCTTTATAATATAGCTTTAGGTTCAATACTGCTAAGCCAAAATCTTTTGTATTTTTTTCCATTAATTTCCTTGATATTCTTGACATTTTGTTCTTTCAGATGAATTTTTTATTATTTTTTTCTAGTTTATAACATAATTTTAGCAGTTTAATTGGTGTGGTACTTATCTTGTAGATCAATTTAGGCAGAATTGTTATTTTATCATATTAGCTCAGTCTACCTATGAGCAATTGATATTTTTCCAATTGTTTAGATCTGGCTTTATTTGTTTGAGAAGTGTTTTGTAATTGTGTTCATATAGTTTTTGTTTTTATCTTGGCAGGTAAACATTAAAGTATTTTATTTTGTCTATGGTTATTTTAAATGAAATTTCTCTTTCTATCTTTTGAACTAGGCATTGTCAGTAATATATAAAAATGCTGATAATTTGTATGGATTTAATTTATACCCTGCAACTTGGCTAAAGCTGTGAATTGTTATGAGTAGATTTTTGGATGATTTTCTAGGATTCTTTAAGTATATCATCATGTCATCTGCAAAGAGTGATAGTTTTATCTCTTGATTGTCTGTTCTAATTCCTTTAGTTTCTTTTTTCTTTTCTTATTGCTAAAGCCAATATTTCTAGTACAATGTCGAATAATAATAGCAATAATAGGTACTTTTGTTTCACTTCTGCTTTTACTGGAAATGTGTCCAACTCCCCTCTATTACAAATAATGCTTGCTACTGATTTTAAGTAGATACTGCTTATTATTTTAAGGAAAGATTCCTTTATCCCTATGCTACCTAGTGTTTTTCATAGGAATAGATGCTATATATTATTAAAAGTATTTCTGCATCTATTGAGATTATCATATCATTTCTGTTGGTTTTATTATTAATTTGGTCAATAATGGTAATAGTTTTTCTGATATTGAACCAGCCCTGAATTTCTGGTATAAATCCCACTTGATTATAATATATTATCCTGCTGATAAGTTGCTGTATTCTCTTTGCTAATATTTTATGTAACATTTTTGCATCAATATTCATTAAGGAGATTGGTCTCTAATTTTCTTTCTCTGTTTTGGCTCTTCCTGATTTAGGTATCAATACTGTATTTGTGTCTAAGAAAGAATTTTGTAGGATTCCTTCTTTACCTATTTTTCCAAATAGTTTACATAGGATTGGAATTGTTGTTTATATGTTTGGTAGACTTTGATCCAGTAGAGTTTCTACTGGGCTTGTATTCCAAAGATATCATGAAGGAAGGAAAGGGACCCACATGTGCAAAAAATGTTTGTAGCAGCTCTTTTGTAGTGACAAAAAACTGGAAAATGAGTGGATACCCATCAGTAAGAGAATGGCTGAATAAGTTATGGTATAGGAATCTTATGGAATCTTATTGTTCTATAAGAAACATTCAGAAGGATGATTTCAAAGGGGCTTGGAGAGACTCCATGGACTGATGCTAAGTGAAGTGAGCAGAACCAGGAGATCACTGTACATGGCAACAGAAAGAATATACAATGATAATTTCTGATGGATGTGGCTCTTTTCAACCATGAAATGATTCAGGCCAATTCCACTGGTCTTGTGATGAAGAGAGCCATTTGCACTCAGAGAAAGGACTGTGGGAACTAAGCGTGCATCACAAATTATTATTTTCACTTTTTGTTGTTGTTTGCTTGCATTTTGTGCAAGCATTTCTCATGTTTTCTTTTTAATTTGATTTATCTTATGTAGCATTATAATTGTGGAAATATGTATAGAAGAATTGCACATTATATTACTTGCTGTCTAGGGGAAGGTGTGGGGAAAAGGGAGGGAAAATTTTTGGAATGAAGGTTTTTGAGGGTGAATGCTGAAAATTATCTCTACATATGTTTTGAAAAAAAAGTTTTAATTAAAAAAAAAGAAAAAAGTAAACAAAAAAAAATATAAATGTTTGGTAGTATTAACTTGAGAATCCATCTGGCCCTGAAGATTTTTTCTTAGGGAGTTCATTAATGACTTGTTCAATTTCTTTTTCTAAAATGGTATTATTTAAGTAATTTATTGCCTCTTCTAGTGAGCTGGACAATTAATATTTTTGTAAATATTCATCCATTTCAGTTAGATTGTCACATTTGCTGCCATACAGTTGTGCAAATAGCTGCTAATTATTGCTTTAATTTCTTTTTTCATTGGTAGTGAGTTAACCCTTTTTATGCTTGATGTTAATAATTTGTTTTCTTTCCTTTTACTAATCAAATTAATCAAAGACATCATCTATTTTGTTGTTGTTTTTCATAAAAACCAATGTATAATTTTATACATTAGTTCAATAGTTTTCTTAGTTTAAATTTTATTAATCTCTCCTTTGAGTTTCAGAATTTTTAATTTGAAATTAATTTGAGTATTTTAAAATTATTCTTTTTCTTGCTTTTCAAGTTGCATATCCAAATCATTGATTTCCCCTTTCACTATTTCATTCATGTATCTATTTAGATATATAAAATTTCCTTTAAGAATTGTTTCTGCTACATATCATAGGTTTTGCTAAGTTGTCTCATTATTGTCATTCTTTTGTGTACTTTCTGTGATTTGTTGTTTTACCCCCTCATTTTTAGAATTAGATTAATTTCCAATTGGTTTTTAGTCTATCTTTCCCTGGCCTTTTATTGAATATAATTTTTATTACATTGTGATATGAAAAGGTAGCATTTACTATTTCTGTGTTGTTGCATTTGATAGAGAGGTTTTATGCCCTAATACACAATCAACTTTTGTGTGGGTTCCATGTACTGCCAAGAAAAAAGTGATTTCTTCAAACAGAAGGTTTTGCAAAGGTCAATGTTGAAAAATTACCGGTACATATGTTTTATAAATAAAAAGCTTTAATACAAAAGAAAAAAGGTGATTTCCTTTCTGTCTCTATTCAATTTTATCCAGAGGTCTATCATATCTAGGTTTTCTATGATCCTATTAACCTCCTTAAGTTTCTATCTTGTTTATTTCATGATTAGAGTTGGCTGATTCTGAAAGGGGAAGGTTGAGGTCCCCCACTAATATGGTTTTACTGTCTATTTCATCCTGTAAGTGACTTAATATATTCTCTAATAATCTGTATGCTTTACCACTTGTGTATATATATTTAATATTGTTACTACTTCAATGTGTATGATACTCTTTATCAAGATATACTTTCTTTCCTTGTCTCTTTTAATTAGATTTGTTTTTACTGTTGCTTTACCTGAGATCAGAATTGCTGCCCTGTTTTTTTTAAACTTTATTTGAAGCAGAATAAACTCTGTTGCAGCCTTTTACCTTGACTTTGTGTCAAATATGTTTTTTGGTAAACAATATATTGTAGGAGTCTCTTTTTTAATTCTCTCTGCTATTTGCTTCTGTTTTATGAGAGAGTTCATCCCATTCACATTCAGTTATGATTACCAGTTCTGTTTTTCCCTCCATTCTATTTTCTACCCTATACATACTTTTGTACTCTTTTCCTACTCTGTCCTTAGTAGTGTTTTTTTTTTTGTTTATGACCCATCCCACTTTCTACTTTATCTTCTATCACCCTCATCCTTTGTCTTAGCTTTTTTTATTCTAGTGTTTTTGCCCACCCTTCATTCCAATCCCTCCCATTTTTTCTCTTTTTCCTCTTCTTCTTTATAGGGTTGGACATCTTTCTATACCTAACTGAATGATTAAATTGTTAATTCTTTGAACCAAAATCAATGAAATCAAGCTTCAGAAAATGTTCATCCCCTCCCTTCTTTCCTTCTAATGGTCTTTTGTGCCTCTTCACATGATTTAGTATGTCCTATTATACCCTCTTTTCCTCTTTTCCCAGTGCAGATCCTTTCCCACCCCTTGTATTTTTCTTTGATGCCATCTCATCAGAGCCTATTTACAACCGTAACTTTGATGTTATGTTTGTGATATGCCCCTCTCTCTGCCCCAGTGGCAGATACAGCTTTTAAGGGTTATAGATTTAGTTTTCCCATTTAGGGATGTATGCAGTTTAACCTTTAAATAATATATATTTCCCTCTGTTTACCTTTCTATACTTTTCTTGAGTTCTGTATTTGTAGATTAAGTTTTCTATTTACTTCTACTTTTTTTTCAATAGAAATCATTGAAAGTCTCTTACTTCATTGAAGATCCATTGCCTTCCTTGAAGATGATGCTTAGCCTTGATGGGTAGTTAATTATTGGTTTTCTTTTGCCTTTTGGAATATGGTACTCCAGGTGCTCCAATCCTATTATAGAAACTGCCAGATCCTGGGTAATCTTGACTGTTACTTCTCAGCATTTGAATTGTTTTTGTTTGACATCTTGCAACATTTTTTCCCTTGAGGTTGTAGTTTGGAGTTTTACAACAATGTTCCTTGGGGTTTTCCTTGTGGGATCTCTTTCCAAAGATGATTGATGGATTTTTCAATGAGTATTTCTAATACTTATTGAAATATCTGTGCAGTTTTCCTTGATGATTTCTTGAAGAATGATATTCTGATTCTTTTTTTTTTTTTTTTTTTTTGGTCATGGACTTCAGGTAGGCCAACAATTTAAATTGTCTCTTCTGAATCTATTTTTCAGGTTGCTATTTTTCCAATGAGGTATTTTACATTTTCTTCCATTTTTTTTTCATTATTTTTTATTTTGTTTGACTGATTCTTCATGTCTCATAGAATCATTAAAATTTGTTCTGTTCTATTTTTAATGGGATTTTCTTCAGTTAGCTTTTATATCTTTTTTCCAGTTAGTTAGTTATACTTCTGAAGGTATTATTTTCTTCATTGAATTTTTGTTTTGCATTTGGCCAATTATATTTTTAAGGGATTGTCCTCTTTTCCAAACTGTTGACGCTCTCTTGCATTCCTCTCATTTCTTTTCTCACTTTTTGTTCTACCTCTCTTATTTGCCTTTTAAAGTTTTTTATGAGCACTTCCAAGAAACCTCTTTGGACTTGAAACCAATTCATATCACTCTGAGATTTCCTCTTTGGGCATTTTGTCTTCATCTGAATTCGTCATTGCCATGGTAGCTTTCTATGGTTAAGGTTCTCTGTTTCTTGCTCATTTTCTTTCTTTTTCTTTTGATATTTCTTCTTTTTTATTTTTATGGTCAAGGTCTGGTCCTGGGGTAAAGGGAGCACTGTTCCAAGCTTCCTGTGAAGCTCTGAGCCTTGGTTTTAAGCACAGGGGCCTCTTGTGTTTGCAATGGGTAACTTTTATCTGCTGTTTTCAGGAAATAGGCTGGTTTCCCAGAGTTTACCTTCTAAGCTGGGCCTGGAGGCTGACCTACTGGTTTGCTCTGCTACTGAGCCAGGATCAAGGATCCCAGTTTCTGATTTGCTGTGATTATGGTCCTCTCTCCAGCTTTCCTAGAATCTGTCTGAACTGGGCTGAACATTCTTTATACCCCAATGAGACTGTCCTTTCTTGAAGTTTTTCTAACCTATCTTGATTTGGAGAGTGGTTTCATTCCATCAGATTCTTGTGAGAAGTTGTTTGGAATAGTTATATTCTACACTTGTGGAGATTGAATTTGATGTGTGTGTTTGTCTATATTCAATATTAATTCCATTTATCTAATAAAGAAAGAAACATTCTAATGTACTCAAGACTTAGCTGTTTTACATCAATTTTTCTTTTTTTAACAATTGCTTCAAGTATATTACTTGTTTCCTGTATTGTTATTAAATGGAATAGAGTACATTAAATATTGATGATTCAATATTAGCATATATTGTGGATTTTACAAATGGGAGTTTTTGAAGTGGACAAAATTTTATCCAAATGCTGCTCTGCTACTGTAATATTAATTTTTTTGTTTCAACTAATAAATATTTTCTTCATATTTCAGCTGATACTGCCTGATTTCATTTATAGTAGATGATGGGATAGAGGAAAGTTTCAATCCTTTTCAATGGAGTAAAGTGTCTTTGTTAATAATCTCAAATATTATAAATACTTGCTCAGTTTAATATTAGTTTTCTCCACTCTCTTTCTAGCTTGTTTAGGATTTTCTTGGGCTTGGCTACATGTTTAGATACAAAGGAGTATCAAAATCTTCTGATGAATTCTGAACAACTCTAAATCTTTTCTCACTTCATAAGAGAGAAGTAGATTTTTTTTTCTGAGGCAATTGGGATTAAGTAATTTGCTCAGGGTCACACAGCTAGGAAGTATTAAGTATCTGAGGCCAGATTTCAATTTCAGATCCAGTACTGATCTTTTTTTAAAAATTTCTAAATTTCTTATAAGCTGGGAAATATTTTCTGTTATCCTTATTGCCTTCATATCTTTGGTAATAGTAAAGAAGACTCGAAGTCTTAAATGTATCTATACTTTTATTCCTTTGGAAGTTCTTTCCCAAGATGCAGATTCTATGCAATTCCTCACTGTATTTCCTTTGTAACTTTTATGTACAAGTTTCCCCAGTATTCTTGAAGTCTTTCTTTCTTTCAAAATTATGAATTTATTAAATGGCTTATGCTGACTCTTCAAATGTCATTCATTACTCCTAGCATGTGACTAGCCTATCTTTTCTTCCTACTTTTAATAATTCCATTTAACCCAGCTTGTCTTCAAAATTTCTCATTGATTATATGTTATAGTTTTCTCAGACTCTCCAGACACATCTTCATGATATTAATGATATATTTAGTTTTAATTCTTCAGGACATCTTTATTTCTAGTCTTGTAACCTTGTGGTAACATAGATAAATTTTGACATTAAAAATATGGGCAGTTGCTTTTATTTTTAATTTTTAATTTTTTATTACTTTATTTTTCATTAATTTTATAATTATAACTTTTTTTGACAGTACATATGCATGGGTAATTTTTTACAACATTATCCCTTGCACTTACTTCTGCTCCGAATTTTCCCCTCCTTCCCTCCACCCCCTTCCCTAGATGGCAGTCAGTCCCATACATGTTAAATATGTTATAGTATATCCTAGATACAATACATGTGTGCAGGAACGAATTTCTTGTCGCATAGGAAGAATTGGATTCAGAAGGTAAAAAAATAGCCTGGGAGGAAAAACAAAAATGCAAACAGCTTACACTCATTTCCCAGTGTTCCTTCTCTGGGTATAGCTGTTTCTGTCCATCATTGATCAACTGGAACTGAATTAGATCTTCTCTTTGTTAAAGATATCCACTTCCATCAGAATACATCCTCATATAGTATTGTTGTTGAAGTGTATAATGATCTCCTGTTCTGCTCATTTCACTCAGCATCAGTTGATATAAGTCTCTCCAAGCCTCTCTGTATTCCTCCTGTTGGTCATTTCTTACAGAACAATAATATTCCATAACATTCATATATCATAATTTACCCAACCATTCTCCAACTGATGGACATCCATTCATCTTCCAGTTTCTAGCCACTATGAAAAGGGCTGCCACAAACATTTTGGCACATACAGCTCCCTTCCCCTTCTTTAGTATTTCCTTGGGATATAAGCCCAGTAGTAGTATGGCTGGGTCAAAGGGTATGCACATTTTGATAACTTTTTGGGCATAATTCCAGATTGCTCTCCAGAATCATTGGATTCTTTCACAACTCCACCAACAATGTATCAGTGTCCCAGTTTTCCCACAGCCCCTCCAACATTTATCATTATTTTTTCCTGTCATCTTAGCCAATCTGACATGAGCGTAGTGGTATTTCAGAGTTGTCTTAATTTGCATTTCTCTGATCAATAGTGATTTGGAACACTCTTTCATATGAGTGAAAATAGTTTTAATTTCATCATTTGAAAATTGTCTGTTCATATCCTTTGACCATTTATCAATTGGAGAATGGGGCAGTTGCTTTTATAAGACGCTTAGGATCAACAAAGGAATTTGGCAAACCAGCCTTCTATCCAACCTTTTGTTGGACCCTTGGGTCCAAACCTTGGTCCATCTGTACTATTTCTCCCAGATCTTTACATGGATGGATAAGTGCATGTAAGAAAAAAGAAGGAAAGGAGAAAAAAAAGAAAGAAAGAGATGAGTTTCTGTATCCATCACCATAGTGATACTGTTCTTTTTTTTTTTTAGTTTTTCTCCTAATTACACTTCACTAATTCTAACTTTTCCTATATTCCTATAGATATGAAAATGTTTAGTGACTAGTGTAAATATTAAATTTAGCCTTTTTTTTCTGACATAGATTTCCCATAATAAGTAAAGGTTTAAATATATTTAAACAGAATATGAAAAAAATGTTGTATTAGATGACCTTTCAAGTTCATTCTGGGTTTATAAAACCATATTAATGTTGTTCCTTAAAAGACATAAAATTACTTTTCTATGTCAAAACAAATGCTAATTCCTATAATGAAAGCAGGACTCTCGTTAAAGCAAGAACATGATAATATTTAAAATATAAATATAAACAAATGTTTTTGCTAATTGACCTTTCATACTGAGATATTAACATCTTGCTTAATATAAATGCATGTTTGTGTGTGTGTGTGTGTGTGTGTGTGTGTGTGTGTGTGTATACAATAAGCAAATTTAACTTCTCAACTTTATCCTGACTTTCCAAGGTGATGGGTTTTTTTTTGGCTTTCACACCATTCCCATTCCACTCAAAACATTGTGTGTGACATTTATTGGTCAAATCTTTGACATTAGTGTGACGTATGATAATAGAAAGGTATGGATAAATTTACAAAGTCAAATGAAATGTTCAGGTGCTTATCTTTCCATAATTCCTCCAACATTGAATATTCCATCATTTGTCATCTTTCCCAATTTACTGGGTGTGAATTGTTTACATTTATTTTTTCTTTTTATTAATTAGTGGGAGAAAGGTTTTATATGTTTGTTAATAGTTTGAAATTCTGTGTTGACAACTGTTTAAGTCATCTAACCAGTTATTCCCCAGGGAATATAACTTGGTATAATATTTTGGTGTAATTTCCCAATTACTTTTTAAATTCTTATAAAAAACTATATAATATACTGTCTTCCTATATAATAGATCATTTTCTAACTGCCTTGAATTGATATACAAAAGTTTTCCAATTTTATGTAATAAAATTATCTCTTTTATCTTTTATGATCTCTTAAAATTTTTCTATCTTAACCAAATGATTAAGAATTGTCACTGAAATATAGATGTGAAAGCTACCCTGTCTCTTCTAATTAGAAATATATGGCATACTCAGTGTCACATAGTTTTGCTAACTTTTGCTTGTAATTTTTGTCTGAAAGTGATATTCACCCTTCACTATCATCTTTTCTAAAAACTTCTTTTTTAGATTCTAGACATCTTACATACCCTGCAATTTTATTATTCTACAAATTGGTCAAACTACAAAAGTAGTTTGATTGGTATCTTTTAAAATTCATGTTATTTTAAGAAATTAATAAATTTTAAGAAACCTTTTTTACTTAAGGTTGTATAGCGATGAGCAATGAATCTCCCCCTAATCATCTAAATTATTCTTGATTTCTTTGAGATTGTTCATTGCATCTATGAGTCTAGAGTTAAATTTTGATAGATTGGTATGTTTTATAAATTTCATAATTGATTTGAATAACATTTATAATCTTTTGGATTTTATTACTCTAATGTATCAGTGCTGATGATTTTTAGTATTTATTTTATGCCTTGTTATACTATTGAATTTTTTTTAGTTTGAAATTGATATTAAAAAGTGTGGGAATATATCTACCAAAGGAGAGTCAGGAATTATATGAGCAAAATTACAAAACACTTGCCACAAAAATAAAGTCAGATTTAAATAATTGGAAAGACATTCAGTGCTCTTGGATAGGCCGAGCAAATATAATTAAGATGACAATACTCCCCAAACTAATCTATTTATTTAGTGCTATACCAATCAGACTTTCAAGAAACTATTTTAATAACCTAGAAAAAATAACAACAGAATTCATATGGAAAAACAAAAGGTCGAGAATTTCAAGGGAAGTAATGAAAAAAAAAATTTAAGTGAAGGTGGTCTAGCTGTACCTGATCTAGAACTGTATTATAAAGCAACAGTCACCAAAACCATTTGGTATTGGCTAAGAAATAGACTAGCTGATCAGTGGCATAGGTTAGGTTCACAGGGCAAGATAGTGAATAAAAATAGCAATCTAGTGTTTGACAAACCCAAAGATCTCAAATTTTGGGATAAGAATTCATTATTTGACAAAAACTGCTGGGAAAACTGGAAATTAGTATGGCAGAAACTAGGCATGGACTCACATTTAACACCACATATTAAGATTAGATCAAAATGGCTCCAAGATTTAGGCATAAAGAACGAAATCATAAATAAATTGGAGGAACATGGGATGGTTTACCTCTCAGACTTGTGGAGGAGGAAGGAGTTTGTGTCCAAGGGAGAACTAGAGACAATTATTGATCACAAAATAGAAAATTTTGATTACACCAAATTAAAAAGTTTCTGCACAAACAAAACTAATGCAAACAAGATTAGAAGGGAAGTAACAAATTGGGAAAACATTTTTACAGTTAAAGGTTCTGATAAAGGCCTCATCTCCAAAATATACAGAGAATTGACTTTAATTTATAAGAAATCAAGCCATTCTCCAATTGATAAATGGTCAAAGGATATGAACAGACAATTTTCAGATGATGAAATTAAAACTATTTTCACTCATATGAAAGAGTGTTCCAAATCACTATTGATCAGAGAAATGCAAATTAAGACAACTCTGAGATATCATTACACACCTGTCAGATTGGCTAAGATGACAGGATCAAATAACGATGAATGTTGGAGGGGCTATGGGAAAACTGGGACACTGATGCATTGTTGGTGGAGTTGTGAAAGAATCCAATGATTCTGGAGAGCAATCTGGAATTATGCCCAAAAAGTTATCAAAATGTGCATACCCTTTGACCCAGCCATACTACTACTGGGCTTATATCCCAAGGAAATACTAAAGAAGGGGAAGGGAGCTGTATGTGCCAAAATGTTTGTGGCAGCCCTTTTCATAGTGGCTAGAAACTGGAAGATGAATGGATGTCCATCAGTTGGAGAATGGTTGGGTAAATTATGATATATGAATGTTATGGAATATTATTGTTCTGTAAGAAATGACCAACAGGAGGAATACAGAGAGGCTTGGAGAGACTTATATCAACTGATGCTGAGTGAAACCAGCAGAACCAGAAGATCATTATACACTTCAACAATGATACTGTACGAGGATGTATTCTGATGGAAGCGAATATCTTCAACATAGAGAAGAGCTAATCCAATTCCAATTGATCAATGATGGACAGAATCAGCTACATCCAGAAAAGGAACACTGGAAAATGGGTGTAAACTGTTATTTTTACCTTCTGAATCCAATTTTTCCTGTGCAACAAGAAATTCGGTTCTACACACATATATTGTATCTAGAATATATTATAATATATTTAACATGTATAAGACTGCCTGCCATCTGGGGGAGGGGGTTAAGGGAGGAAGGGGAAAAAATCTGAACAAAGTAAGTGCAAGGGATAATGTTGTAAAAAATTACCCATGCATATTTACTGTCAAAAAAAAGTTATAATTATAAAATTAAAAAAAAAATCTTCAAAAAAAAAAAAAGAAATAAGGAAATGCTATTAAAATGCTATTAAAAAAAGTGTGTGGTGTGTGTGTATGTGTATGTATGTTTGTGCATGTGGTAATACTGTGTCAGTTTATTCAATTTTGTTTTCTACAGTTATATTAATTTTGTTCTCTATTAAAAGCTCTTTGAATTTGATTAATTCATACTTTTGTTAACATTCTTCAGTTTTTTAATTCTTGTTTTTATTAGCATAAAAGTATGTATCGAATGTTCTGATGTAATTTTCTTTCTACTGTATCTTTTGATTTTAACTAATTTATTTTATTTTAATAATTTTTATTACTCCATTGATAAGATTAAGGGTTAATTATTTTGTCTTGTCAAATTGCTTTTAGATTTGTTTATAACTTCTATATTAATTTATTCATTATTTTATCAATTTATCCTCTAGTTTTAATTTTTTTCTATATTTTGGTTTAATTAATGTGTTTATTTTTCTAATTTTCTAAATAGAATACTCAGTTCATTAAACTTCTCTTAAAATTTCTCTGTTCCTTGCCATTTTGGGGGGTGAGTGGAAAGGTAAAGGAATGGTGTAGTATTGAGAAATATGTATATTCTTTCATGTTCTCCTTTTAAAGATGGCAGTTTTAGATTTAAATTCTTCAGATTCTGCTTAATTCTGTATTTTCCCAGTTTGTTACATTTTTCTATTTCTGAAAGAAAAAAGTAAAGACTTTTACAATTATTATGTTATCTTTGATGTTTATATATTTCCACAAATATTGTTCATTTCCCTGTCTCCATTTACTTGTTCTATAATAAGTCTCTTGACTTTATTTAAATTATCAATTAATTTTTTTTATCTTTCTCACCATTTTTCCCCCTGTGATTTTAGCATTTAGTTCAAAAGATTTCCTCCCCACTTCTAATTACCATTTTTCTTCAACCTTTTCTAAGAAGTTTTCCTTTGCTTTGCCCTTCTTGTTAAATCTTAGTTTCTGATATACCCTTACTTACTTACTCCCTAACTATTCTGTGCTGACTTGATTGGTGGGACAAAGAAGGGGAAGTGACGGTGTGTGGGTGGAGTAAGAAGAGGAAATTGAGGCATTCTCCTGGAGGTGGAGAGAAAGGAAAGTGGTGTAGATATTACTAGATCTAATCCCCTGATGGTGAGCTCAAGAGACCAAAAATAAAGACTTTTGATTAGCCTGACTCTGGTTGATTTCTGGGAAGACAAGTTCCAGCAATAGGTGACTATGGATTTTAATCATGCAGCATTAATTTATCTCTTCCATCTTTTTTCCCCTCCTCATTAAGTTTTCCTCAAATCTTTAGTTTCTCTTCAGTTTAATTTTTTTTAAATCAATAGCTCATAAACACAAGAAACCTGTCTCCATTTATTCTTTTCTTCATACTTGCATTACAAAATTTACCTTTCTTAGGTTTCCTTAATATATCTCTATTTTTTTCTTTCCCCCTCAGAATTCCTCAAATACTTCTTTTTGGGTTTATATTTTTTATCATTATCACACTGAACTTCACAGAATTTTGATTTTTATTTTGAATTCCCTTCTATTTCACAATTTGCACATTTTTCTTTAATTTATTAATGTGAAAGGCAGTAAGAAGAGGCTAGAATGTGTCATATAAAGCAAGAAAGATGACTTTTCTTTTTAAAAAGGCACAAAAATAAAAACATAAAGAGTAAAATAACAATCTATACTAGAAATAAAGAAGAGATAAAGTAATCAGATTGTTTAACTTTCTAGACATGCACAGGGTTTATACAAACATACACGTGTGTGTGTGTGTGTGTGTGTGTGTGTGTGTGTGTGTGTGTGTGTGAATAGAAAGAGCTCTGGTCTAGGAACTCAAGAAACTTTTATTATAATTGAAGGAGACAACATACATAAGTAAATAGTGGCCAGGGAAGGGCAATTTGGCCTGGGAATTGAAAAGAAAAGAAGAATCTACTTTTTGGAAATCTCCATTTGGGTATGTGCCCCAGAGGACAGTAGCTTCTTTTCGGGTTTTAATACTACCCATCCCTAGTTCTTAATTTGCAAGATTTTCTTGCTCTTTTAATTTTTTTCTAGGGACATTTATTCTCTCCCTTGTCTTCTTCATTATCTTCTCTGGAAACATGTAACATCTTCTAGGTATGATATAAGCTTTTTGAGAGTAAAGTCTGCTTTGATTTTTTTTTTGTTATCTTCAGGGAGTTCAGTGAATGTATAATTGGATTGAATTCTTTTTGCTTGATTAGGTAGAAGTAATAGAAATGAATTGCTTTCTCCAGAATTTCCAGGAGAAAAAAAAAGGTGCTATACTGCATAATTGTGCACTACAATGCCAGGGTCTAGAGATTCCTCATTCTTCCTAAATACATACTACAGAGATGAACAGAATCCCAAACAGCCAACTCAAAAATTACAAGGGAAAATATTGAGATTTTACTCTAGTTCAGGGCACAAATATATCTATTCAATAAAACTTATATATAGTCGTATGAAAATACTCTAAATCACTGTTGATTAGAGAAATGCAAATTAAAAGTCCTCTAAGGTACCATCTCACACCTCTCTGATTGGTTAATATGATATAAAAAGAAAATGATGAATGTCAGAAGGAATGTGAAAAAACTGGGGCACTAATGCACTGTTGATGGAGTTCTCAATTGATCTAACCATTCTGGAGAGAAATTATGAACTATGCCCAAAGGGTTGTAGAACTGTGCATACCCTTTTATCCAGCAATACTACTACTGGTTCCATATCTTAAAGACATCTTTATAAAAGGGAGGAAAGGACCTATTTGTGCAAAAATATTTATAATATGTCTTTTTGTGATAGTTAAGAATTGGAAATCTAAGGGATGCCCATCAATTGGAGAATGGCCAAATAATCTGTGGCATATGATTGAGATGGAATATTATTGTTCTATAAAAAATGACATGTAGAACTATTTCAGAAACAGCTGGAACGACTTATGTGAAGTCTTTATACAAACTTAAGTAAAAAGAACCAAGAGAAGGTAGTACATAGTAACAGCAATATTGTTCAATGAAAACTGAATGATTTAGCTAATCTTAGAAATACAATGATCTGGGATTATCCCAAAGAATTAATGAATAACCATATTATCTACTTCCAGGAAAGGAATGACTATTATTTTAATATAGACTGAAGTATGCTATTTTTCACTTTCATTCTTTAAAGAAAAATTAGACTCTTCTTGTACAAATTGACCAACTCAGAAGTGTTTTACATGATTGCAAAAAAAAAAAAATCCAACCCAAAACAAGCAAAGAATTAACTGCTCTAAAAAAACCAAACAAGCATATTCATTCACTTACAATGAGACTAATGCAATGATTCTACCTGGGAACTATGGCTCACTTTGAATTTGAATATTCTATACCAAGATTCCACAGTAGAAGAAAGTGATTCCACTATACAGGAAAATATTATAATAAAATTCAATTTTGCTTATTCCTCAAGATAAAGCCCTACTATTCTCTTCTTTATGATGCCTCCCCAATTCCTTTATAACTCAAAGTCTCTTTTTCTTTTATGTTGTACTTACTGTACAACATAATTTCACACTTAGTATATGTTATTCTTTATTATTCTGAATTATTCTTTATCTTTTTGCTTTTTCAACTAGTCAGTAGATGTCTTGGATGAAGAAGACACATTTTATTCCTGCCTGTCTGCCTACCGTAGAGCCTTGTCACACACAGTAATGGTTTTATTATGATCATCATAATAATTGGAATGGATATTTTATTAAGAGAAAACTTGTATCCATCTATGGACAAACATAATTGATGAGCAGTTTGGCTTAGCAGATAATTGATAGTGACAGAATAACATGATGAGTTCATTTTTTTTCAAACTATAATTCTAGCAGAGCAAGAAATCTTGGGTTATATGAAAAATTTTGATACCGCATTAAATACAATCTTAAAGAATATTTCTTATTTATATCATATTGGTTTAAATGATCTAGATAATCCTACTGAAAACTCTGAGAAGCTGTAAACATGAATTTAATGCTAATGACAATTCATCCAATGGCAAGGAGAGCCACTGGAGTACCCTGGGTGTTGCTAGCTTTAATTTGCATCTTAATTAATGATATAATAGAAGAAGATAAAACAGCAAATTCATGAAGTTTGCAGATGGTATTTAATTAAGAGATATTAGTAATCTCGATAAATACTGGTAAAAATTCAATTGGCTTTAAATACATAGGGCATAATTTTTAAAAAGGTAAAAAAAATAGAATGGAAAATGCAACCTAATATTATAGTATTTATAATATAATATTATAATATGTAAATGTTATAATTATGATATGTAATAATATAAAATATAACATTAAAAATGGACAAGATGGAGCTACCACATGGAATATCAATGGAGAAAAAGATTGCAATATGATCTGATTGAATACTATGCCAAAGTGGAAGAGTTTCCATTCACTATTTTCAGCTTTACCTGAATATGGATTATATTCTGAGATAGATCCCATCTCCGCATCTTTAATTAAAGTTTTATTTTCAGGATATTATTTGGTTTGTTGCATCTTAATTCTTCTAAAATATAGAGAACTTAGAGAGAATGGAGAGAAAAGTGTCATTTTCTTAATGATAGTACTATAGGAATAGATACAAATGGGTATGCTTGTACTACTGAAACCAAAGCTGTTCCCAGGAACTCAGAGAATTAGCCATGGTGGTCACAATTGGCAGCAGTTGCCAACATAGCTGTGACTACTACAAACAACCCATGAAGGAGGGCAGAAGGCTCCATGTTACTGTTAATAATTTCTATGATATTTCCATCTTAGCTTATTAAGATATGTTCTGGCTGTCAGACTGAGCCTTATATACCTTCTTGTGGTGGATACTAGCAGTGTCTTTTCTAATGACTGTTCCACCCTGCCATATCCTGGATGTGAATCTATTGCTTTTTCACACTGGCCCTGAAAAAAAGATGCTGTCTTTATCCTTTGTGGGGAATGAACAATTTCCTTTTTGTCCCTATGACAAAGCAGTGCTTATTAACACACATTTTTTTCCTCCAATGGACAGATAATCTCCTATATTATCTCATATCATTAGCAAGAACAATTAGTATCACTTATCAATGATGAAATGACATGCATAGGTCAAGGATGGTGCTTGGGGCATTAGCTATGATGAGATTCTATCTCTACAAAAATATCTAGGGTAATAAGACATATAGAACAACTTAGCATTTTATACAAAACTAACAAAAATAAAGAACTTTTTAAAAGTAAAACCTAGCCAACTAAAGAATGAAAAGTACAATGTTGGCCTAAATTATTAAAAAATGTGAATGGTGAAGGAATTGAAAAATGAAGTAAAGGATTAAAACTACAGGATCATGGATTTTGGATTAGAAGAGAATTAGAGTCTTTGACTCTTACACCTTCATTTTACGGATATAGAAACTGAGACTCAGAGACATTAAATAACTAGACCAATGTTACCAAGGTGATGATTAGCAGAACTTGGAGTGTAAAACAGATCTTCTGATTCTGAATTGAGCACTCTTTATACTCTACAATGAGTTAAAAGTCGGAAACAGAAAATATGTCAACATACTGAATATGATAAAATGGTTGACTTCACTGTAATTGGGTCATTTAACTCAAACTGGAAAATATGCATTAAAAACATCCTTTAAGTGCAAAATATATGTCTTGCTATGTTCTTTCATTTCTATCTGCTTTGATTTCTGGGTTACCAGTTACAGAAAAACTTTTAAAAATACTTTTGGGGTCCATTGTCCTACTTTTTCTTCTCATAAGTTAATTGGACATGGTTATGATCCGTGTTTGCAGTGCTATACTGAGTATGGCAGACATTGTGTCTGCCCTCTAAGAGATAAGAAAGGTACAATGAGTTCTCAATATGTTTATTTGTAAAATGTACAAGTGAATGATTTGATTTGGGGGTCATTGAATTAAGGGGGAGACTCTAAAGATTCATATTTAATAATGGAGAGATTAAAGGAAATTAATATTTTTCATTGTATATTAATGTGTCTATTTATTTTAAAAAATTAACTTTGTACTAGGGATTATATTCCTGGTTCATGTCCACTCACTTTATACCTAAGATTAAAAAAAAAAAGACAAGATATAAAATTGCTAGATGATTGCTAATTCTCAGAGGTCAAAGATAATTGGTCCCTCATTTCAATTGTTTCTCTCTCTTTGTTCTGGACCTTCCTTCATGTCCCTTTTGTCCTAGAGGGCTTCTGCATTGGCAGGATGTTATTAAAAGGCTTTACAAAAAAAAACTAAATTTTGAGAAAGAATTTGAATGAGAGTAGATAATCAGCTAGAAAGATTCATCCAGACAAAAGAGGTAATGTGAAAGAGGACAGAGATCTCAGAACATAGGCAAGGAATGAAATGACAATGTATGCAGTGACTGGGTCAAGTGAAGAGAAAAAAATATTAGATTAAAAGAAAATTATATCTACATACACATACACACACACATGGATATGCTAAACATGTGTATATAACATGAGCATATGTAAATATATTATAAACATAAATATTTGCACATATTACATAATGAATAAATGAATAAAACATTTAATATATACTCACTATATTCACATATTTACATTGTGGTGAAAAACCTGCTCATTGGTCTTCCTGTCTCAAGCCTCTCCTTATTCCAGCCTATAAGGCTCTATTTAGTAATCAAATTGTTTTTCCTAAAGCACTAGACTGACCATGTCATTCCCCATTCAATCAACTCTAGTAGGTTCCTATTATTATCATTATTTAAAAAAAATAGCAGCTTTTTTATTTTTCAAAGTACATGCAAAATTGTTTTTGGCATTCATCCTTATAAAACTTTGTGCTCCAATTTTTTTCTCTCTCTTTCTTCTGTCTCCCTCCCCTAGATACAAGGACTTCAATCTAGGTTAAATATGTTTAATTCTTCTAAATATATTTCCACATTTAACCTGCTATACAAGAAAAATTAAATGAAAAGGGGGAAACCAAGTAAGAAAAAAACACAAGTAAGCAAACAACAATAAAAAAGTGTGAAAATACTGTGCTTTGATCAACATTTAGTCTCCATAGTTTTCTCTGAATCCAGATGACTCCATCACAAGTGTCTTGGAATTCTTCTGGATTATCTCAGTGTTGAAAAGAGCCAAGTCCATCACAGTTGATCATCACATACTCTGTGTAAAATGTTCTCTTGGTTCTGCTTATGTCACTTAGCATCAGTTCATGTAAGTCTCTCCAGGTGTCTCTGAAATCATCCTGCTGATAGTTTCTTGTAGAACAATAATATGTCATTACATTCATATATCATAATTTATTTAGCCATTCCCCAACTGATGGTTTCCTATTATTTCTAAAATCAAATAGAGATTCCTCTATTTGGATTTAAAGCACTTCAAAGCCTTGGCTTTATCCTAACTTTCTAGTCTTCTTATACATTATTCTTGTATTTTTTCCATCCAATAACACTGGGCTCTTTTCTATTACTCAGATAAGAAACCTCATTTCCTAATTCAGCATTTTCACTAGATGTCTGGAGTAGAACATTCTCCCCATCTCTGCCTCCTGGCTTCACTGGCTTCCTGCTAAAATCCTATCTTTTTCAAGTAGTCTTCATGATTCCCCTTGATGTTACTGCCTTCCCTGGATGATCCAATTTACCAGCTTGTTTTTCCATAGTTATCTGTATATTTTATAACCCATAAGACTGTGAGTTCCTAGAAGGCAGCAAAGTAGAATAGTGACGAGAGTGCTAAGTTTAGAAGTAGGGAATCCTGAATTCAAATATAGCTTTGGACACATAATAGTCAAATAATTTCATTTCTCTCTTCATTGCTTTCTTCAGTTATCAAATAGGAATAATAATAATGCTGATTTCCCAATGGTGTTGCAATCATCAAACGAGATATTTGTAACGCAAATTAACACAGTGCCTGGCATATATTAGATGCTTAATATATACTTTTTTCTTTCCTTTTCTTGAGAGTAGGGACTACTTTTTCTGTTTGTATTTGTTTTTTTTTTTTTTAATTTTTTATTCATAGTGCTTAGTTAGCATAGTGCCTAGAATAAAGCAGGTGCTTCATTAACATTTATTGGCTGCTCATTTATTGACTGACTCTTAGAAATTATATTTTCCATCTCAATTCCTCTGATTGACATCTTTATTTCACCAAATCTCTATAGAAATAGTTAAATCTTAGATCATGCCATCATTCTTGCTTATGGACTTTGATGTATTCACAGAAGAAGCAAAAGAACCAGTAATGACAAAAGGACTTTTTTTTTTTTTTTTTTTTTTTTTTTTTTTTTACCACATAGTCATTTAAACAAAGGAAAACATAATATGGCAAAAAGTGAGACACTACAAAGCATGAGGAAGTGGGGACAAGAAAAAGTTTGATGGCAGAGAATACATCTTATTTTGTCACTAGAGAGAAAAATGATATAATTAGATATCAGTCACTGGAACATTGGGATTTGAATAAGGAAATCTTTAGCCCTTGGTATCCTTCATCTATAAAAGGAGCCTAGATCATAAGTACTCAACTTTTTGGTTCATTTTTTTGCATTCTTCTTAGGGGCAGCTAGGTGGCGCAGTGCATAGAGCACCAGCCTTGAATTAAGGAGGACCCGAGTTCAAATCAGGTCTCAGACACTTAACATTTCCTAGCTGTGTGACCCTGGCCAAGTCACTTAACCCCAGCCTCAGAAAAAACAAAACAAAACAAAAAACCCAAAACAACAAAAAACATTTTTTGCATTCTTAAAAAATATGAGAACTACCCTACTTCCCCAAGAGCTTTTATTTATGGGAAATATGTCTACCAATATTTACTGCAATACTAATTTTAAAAGTCTTAATATTATTATGAAAACATTTTTGGCCTCATGCATCCCCCTGAAAGGCTCTTATGTATCCCCAGGGTCTGTGGGCCACTTTGACTATTAGACTAAATGAACTCTGAATTGCCTGGTAACTATAAAATATATGATTCATTGCAGTAGAAGGAAACAGGGTGATAACTCCTATGAGTGTCTACATTTTGCATTTGGCATATCCAAGTTGTAATAAGTTTATATTACATTGTTTCTTCCAATTTGGCAAACTGGGATTTGCCTTCAACACTTTCAAGAATTCTTAGAATTGTGGTAAGGGTTCAGCTCATAGGAATGGTGAGTGCTTGTTTAGATATGTTTGATTGGTTACCCTTATGTAAGGACCAAGACTGGCCAATTAGGCCCAATGAATAGGTCTGGATTTTTCTAATATTGAAGTTACAGAAATGGGGAAGGTGGGAGTTTCAGATACAAGGAAGAGCAGAATCACCATAGCTGATTATGAGAAATAGTTTCTTTTTATTATTATTTTTAAGCATTTATTTTTTACTTAATTTTTTATAATTTCCAGATTACATATAAAATAATTTTTCACATTTTCCAGGTTATACATGTACATTAATTTTAACACACTTTTTATGAGTCACATTGGGAGAGAAAAAACCATGAGAGAAAAAAGAAACAAAAGAAAAAGAAAAAACCATGAACATACCATGTTTTGATTTACATTTGGTCTCCATTGTTCTCTCTCTGGATACAGATAGCATTTTCTTTTTTTCTTCTTTTTTAAAATTAATTAATTTTTAAGATACATTGCTTTATGAATCATGTTGGGAGAGACAAATCATAACAAAAGGGAGAAACAACAGGAAAGAAAAAAAGCAGAAAAAAGAAGTGAATATAGCATGTGTTGATTTACATTCAATTTCCATAGTTTTTTTTTTTTTTTTTTTTTTTCTGGATGCAGATGGCATATTCTATCTAAAATCTATTTAGATTGTCTTGAATCATTGAATTACTGAAAAGAACCAAGCCTTTCATAGTTGATCATCACATTCTTGCTATTGTTGTGTAAAATATATTCTTGGCTCTGCTCGTTTAACTCAGCATCAGTTCATGTAAATCTTTCCAGGCCTTTCTAAAATCAGCTTGTTCATTATTTTTTACAAAACAATAATATTCCATTACCTTCATATAGCACAACTTATTCAGCCATTCCCCAATTGTTGGACATCTACATGTTTTCCAATTCTTTGTTACCAAAGAAAGAGTTGCTACAACATTTTTGCACATGGATCCTTTGACTTCCTTGGGATACTGACCAGGAGTGACATCACTGGGTCAAAGGGTATGCATAGTTTGATACTCCTAAGGCATAGTTCCAAATTGCTCTCCAGAATGGATGGATAAACTCTACAACTCCACCAACAATGCATTAGCATCCCAGTTTTTCCACATCCCCTCCAACATTTATTATTACCTTTCCTGTCATCTTAGCCAATGTGAGGTGGTACCTCAGACTTTTAAAAATTTGCCATTCTCTAATCAATAGTGATTTAAAGTATTATTTCATATGACTGTAGATGACTTTAATTTTGTCATCTGAAAATTGTTTATTTGTATCCTTTAACCATTTATCAATTGGGGAATGATGTGTATTCTTACAAATTTGACAGTTTGTAATATATTGTAGAAATGACACCTTTATCAGAAACTATGGCTGTAAAATGTTTTTCTCAGTTTTGTACTTCCCTTTTAATCTTGTTTTTATTGGTTTGGCTTGTGCAAAATCTTTTTAATTTCATGTAATCAAAGTTTTTGATTTTGCCTTTCATAATATTCTTTAGTTCTTTTTTGGTCATTAATTCCTCCCTTCTCCAAAGATCTGATAGGTAAATTATTTTTCTCTCCTAATTTACTTATGATATCACTCTTTATGCCTAAAAGATGTACCCATTTGGACCTTCTTTTGGTAGGGGGGTGAGATATAGGTCTATGCTATGTTTCTGACATTATTTTCCTGTTTTCTTAGTAATTTTTATCAAATAGAGAGTTCTTATTTCAGAAGCTGAAGTTTGGGGGTTTAGCAAATACTAAATTACTATAGGCCTTGATTACTATCTTGTGTGTATCTAATCTGTTCCACTGATCCAGCACTCTATTTCTTAGCTAGTACCAAATGGTTTTTATGACTACTGCTTTATAATATGTTTTAGGTCTGGTACTATCTAAGCCACTAACCATTGTTTTTTGTTTTTTTTCCCTTAATTTCCTTGATATTCTTGACCTTTTGTTCTTCCAGATGAATTTTGTTATTATTTTTTCTAGTTTTATAAAATATTTTTTGACAATTAGATTGGTAGGGCACTGAACAAGTAGACCAATTTAGGCAGAATTGACATTTTTATTATATTAGCTCAGCTTATGTATGAGTAATTGATATTTTTTTCAAATTGTTTCAATCTGAATTTATTTGTGTGAAAAGTGTTGTGTAATTGTGTTCATATAGTTCTCGTGTTTGTCTTGACAGGTAGATATCCAAATATTTTATTTTGTCTATAGTTATTTTAAATGTAATTTCTCTTTCTATCTCTTGTTGCTGGGTTTTGTCAGTAATATACAGAAATGCTGATGATTTATGTAGGTTTATTATATATCCTACAACTTTGCCAAAGCTGTGAATTGTTTTGAGTAGATTTTTGGATGATTTTCTAGGATTCTCAAAGTATATTAACATGTCATCTGTAAAGAGTGAAAGCTTTATTTCCTCATTGCCTATTCTAATTCTTTAGCTTATTTTAATTTCTATTAATTTAATCTTTTAAATTTTAAATTCTTTAATTCCCTTGCCTTTTCTTATTGCTAAAGCCACATTTCTAGTACAGTGTTAATAATAGTTGTTATAATAGGCATCCTTGTTTCACTCCAATCTTACTGGGAAAGCATCCAGTTTCTCTCCATTACACATAAGGCTTGCTGTTGATTTTAGTTAAATAATTGCTTATTTTTTTTAAGATAAGCTCCCTTTATCCTTATGCTCTCTAGTGTTTTTAATAGGAATGAGTGCTATATTTTGTCAAAAGCTTTCTCTGCATCTATTGAGATTATCATATGATTTCTGTTGGTTTTGTTTTTGATATGGTCAATTATGGTAACAGTTTTCCTGATATTGAACCATCTCTGCATTCCTGGTATAAATCTCATTTTGATGTAGTGTATTATCCTGCTGATAATTTACTATAATCTCTTTGCTAATATTTTATTTAAATTTTTTTGCATCAATATTCATTAGGGAAATTGGTCTGTAATTATCTTCTCTGTTTCTGCTTTTTCTGGCTTAGTTATCAGTAATGTATTTGTATCATAGAAGGAATTTGGCAAGACTATTTCTTTTCTTATTTTTCCAAATAGTTTAGTAGTATTGGAATTAATTGTTCTTTAAATGTTGGTAAAATTCACTTGTAAGTCCAACTGGCCCTAGGGTTTTATACTTGTTATGGCTTGTTCAGTTTTTCTTTTTTCTTTCTTTCTTTTTTTTTTTTTTTCTAAAATGGGATTTTTAAAGTAATTTATTTCATCTTCTATTATTCCGGACAATTTATATTTTTGTAAATATTCATCCACTTTGGATAGATTTTTGGATTTGCTGCCATACAGTTGGGCAAAATAACTCCTAATTATTGCTTTAATTTCTTTTTCATTGATGGTAAGTTTTACTCTCTTCATTTCTGATTCTGGTAATTTGTTTTTTTCTTCTTTCCTTTTCTAATAAAATTATTTTGTGGTTTTTTTCCCTTAAAACCAACTTTTAGTTTTATTAATTTGTTCAATAGTTTTCTTAGTGTCAGTTTTATTAATGTCTCCCTTTGAATTTCAGAATTTTTAATTTGGGATTTAATTGGGATTTTTTTTAATTTGTTCTTTTTCTAGTTTTTTTTTTTTTTTTAAGTGGCATGCCCAATTCATTGATCTCCTCTTTCTCTATTTATTTCATTTATGTGGCTAGTTAGAGAGATATAGTTTCTTCTTAGAATTGCTTTGATTGCATTCCATAGGTTTTACTATTTTGTCCCATCTCTTGAATGAATTTTGATTGCATTGTGGTCTAAAAAGGAAGCATTTACTATTTCTGTCTATCTGCATTTGGGCACTTCGATACCCTAATTCTATGCCTTAATACATAATCAATTTTTGTGTAGGTGCCATGAGATTTCTCAGTTTTACCACTTGAATGAGACTCTTAATATGCTTATAGTTTTCTTAAGTAGCCAAGAAAAAAGTGTGCTACTTAAATTCACTATTCAATTATTTTCCAGAGGTATGTAGGTTTTCTAGGATCTTATTAACCTCCCTAGTTTCTTTCTGGTTTATTTTGTATTTAGATTTGTCTGATTCTGAGAGGAGAAGTTTGAGGTCCTCCACTAATATATTTTTGCCTTTCTGTAACTGCCTTAATATCTCCTCTAGGAATTTATATGTTCTACTACTTCCTGCGTATATATTTATTACCATTACTACTTCATTGTTAAAGGGACCCTTTATCAAGATGTACTTTCATTCCTTATCTCTTTTAATTAGTTCTATTTTTACTTTTACTTTATCTAAGATCAGAATTGCTACCTACTTACTATAACATATTTAATATGTAAGGGAATGCCTGCCATCTAGGGGAGGAGGTGAAGGGAAGGAGGGGAAAATTTGGAACAGAAGGGATTACAAAGGATAATGTTGTAAAAAATTACCTATGCACATGTACTGTCAAAAATGTTATAATTATAAAATTAATAATAAAAAAAGAATTGCTACCTACTTTTTTACTTTAGTTTTACTTTCTACTTTATTTTTAAAAGTAGAGTAAAAAAGTAAAAATAAAGTTATTTTACATTTACTTTTTATTTTTACTTGACTAGATTTTACTTCTTTACATAATCAATTATTTTCCAGCCTTTTATCTTAACTCTGTGTATGTCTCTCTATGTCAAATGGGTTTCTTGTACATAAAATATTGTGAGATTCTGTTTTTTAATTCACTCCGCTATTTACTTCTGTTTATTGGGAAAGTTCATCCCATTCATATTCACAATTATGATTACCAGCTTTGTATTTCCCTTCATATTCTATTTTCTCCCATTTATAAACTTTTGTACTCTCTTTTCACCCTGTACTTAGTAGGGTTTTTTTAAACCTACTCCACCCACTACCTTATCTACTATTTCTTCTCCCCCTTTTCTCAGCTTTTTTTCTAGTGTTTCTGCCTTCCCTTCTATGAAACCTTTTCCTTTCCTTTCCTCTTTCTCCTCCTACTTCTTTATAGTATTATATAAATTTCTATACCCAATGAATGATTAAGTTATTCTGCTTTGAGCCAAAACCGATGAGATAAAGCTTTAGACAATGATCATCTTCCTCTCTTCTTCCCTTCTAATGTAATAGGTCTCTTGTGTCTCTTAATGTGATCTAATTTGTCCCATTATATACATCCCTCTTCTCCCAGTGTAATCCTTTTTCCAATTCTTAATGTCTTTTTCTTTGATATCATCACATCAGAGTCCATTCACAACCACACCCACTGTCAATAATATGCCCTTCTCTGCCCCAGTGACTGATACAATTCTCAAGAGTAACAGATATTATGTTCCCATCTAGGAATGTAAGCAGTTTAACTTTTAAATAGTATATATTTTCTCTGTTTACCTTTCAATCTTTTCTTGAATTCTATGTTTGAAGATTAAATGTTTTGTTTAGTTCTGGATTTTTTTTTTTTTTGAAAGTCTCTTTCTTCATTGAAAATCCATCACTTCTCCTAAAAGATGATGCTCTGTCTTGCTGAGTAGTTAATTCTTAATTGTAACTCTAGGCCCTTTGCCTTTCAGATTATGGTATTCCAGGCCTTTAGATCCTTTCTTGTAGAAACTGCCAGATTCTGCATAATCCTGATTGTTGCTCTTTGATATTTGAATTATTTTTGTCTGGTAGCTTATAGTATTTTTTTCTTGAAAGATTGTAGTGCTGGAATTTTACAACAGTGTTCTTTAAGGTTTTCTTTGTAGGGTGTCTTTCCAAAGGTGATTGATGGATTCTTTCAATGAAGATTTCCCCCTTTGTTTTTAGAATACCTGTGCAGTTTTCCTTAATTACCTCTTGTAGAAAGCTATCCAGACTCTTTTTTTTTTTTTTTTTTTTTTTTTTTTTGGTCATGGCCTTGAGGTACGCCAATAATTTTTAAATTGTCTCTTCTGGATCTATTTTCCATATTGGCTATTTTTCTAATAAGGTATTTTCTTCCGTTTTTCATTCTTTTTAGTTTATTTGATTCATTCTTCATGTCTCATAGAGTCATTAGCTTCCATTTGCCCCATTCTAGTTTTTAATGAATGATTTTCCTTAGTTAGCTTTTGTATCTCTTTTTTTCCATTTGCTTAATTCTCCTTTTGAAAGTGTTGTTTTCTACAGTAGATTTTTATTTTGCATTTGGCCAATTGTATTTTTTTAGGAATTGTCTTCCTTTTCCAAGCTGTTAAGTCTCTCTTGTATACTTCTGATTCTTTTTTCTCATTTTTTTCTCCCTCTCTTAGTTGCCTTTTAAAGTCTTTCATGAGCATTTCCAAGAAGACTCTTTGGGCTAGAGGCCAATTTATATCTTTGAGAATTCTTCTGCGAACATTTTGCCCTTATCTGAGTAGTTTTGGTCTTCCCTATCACCACAGTAGCTTTCTATAGTCAAGATTCTTCTCTGTTTCTTGTTCATTTTCTTTCCTTTTCTTTTAGTATTTCCTCTTTTTTTTTTTTTACTTTTATGTTCAAGCTCTGCTTCTGGGATAAAGGAGCTTCCTGTCCCAAGCTTCCTGTGCAGCTCTGAGACTTGACTTTGAGTACCGGGGTCCCTTGTATTTGCAGTGGGTAGCTTTATCTTCTCTTACTAGAACACAATCTGATCTCCCAGAATTTGCCTTGTGAGCTGGGACTGGGGATTGCCTCATTGGTTTCTCTGGTACTGACCCAGGATCCACGGTCCTAGTTGCTGATTTGCTGTGATTAAGACCCTCTCACTGACTTTCCCAGACTCCATCTGAGCTAGGCTGAACATCCCTTTCACCCCAGTGACATTGACCTTTCTTAAAGTTTTTCCAATCTATCTTGAACTGGAGAGTGGTTTCATTCCATCAGATTATGTTCAGAGCCTGGGTTTCATGTGGTTTTTGAGGGAAACTGGGAGAACTCAAGAAGCTTCCTGATCTTACTCTGCCATCTTGGATCCACCTCTAGAAGTCTCAATAAATAGTTTCTATCTGAGAGAGGAAAAATCAGAATTCAGGATCATGGCATACAGGTAGTGGTTATGGTAGTCTAAAGCAAGAATAAGAACAAGAACAAGTAAATATTCACTACTGCCCTTTCCATATTTCTTTCTTTCTTCTTCCCAATGTATTAAAATATCTCTTCTCAACCTCTGTTACCCCAGCTTCTTTCTGATGATATAAGGACCTTTTTCCTTGTTAAAGCCAACTTTTCTACTTATGACCAGGATCTTAGCCCCTCCTAACTCTACTAAGAGCTTGCTCTTCCATATTTTTCTCTTTACTTATCTGTCCTTTTGTCTATTTGTCTGTTTCATTGTTTCTCTCTCAGTCTGTCTTTGTCTCTGTCTCTATCTCTGTCTTTTCCTCTGTCTCTGTCTTTCTGTCTCTCTTTCACACACTCACACACACACACACACACACACACACACACACACACACACACACTTGCATTACTACTCATTACTATTTCAAACTGCCTTTCTTTACATAGTTCAACCCTGTTGCCAACAAACATGCCCTTATTAACAAAATCATCCTCCAAATATTCTATCCCGTTGGGCTTTTATCCTTTACTTCTTCTCTCTTTAATAATCAAATTCCTAAACAGATTCTTAACATGCTTATAGTTCTCTTAAATGCAATATGAAATGGCTTACTTTTTTCCTTGTGTTGTGACCCTGGATATCTTAGGATCAGCCTGAGTCAGGATAAGCAAAAGTCTTTATTCTTAGTCTTTTGGGGTCTCTTTCAGGGGATTAGATCTAGCAATCTCCACACCTCCTTCCTCTCTCTCCACCGCCATGAAAATGATCTTGTCTGTCCTACTCCACCCTCTCATCTCTCTCTTTTCCTTCTTTGTCCACACCCACCAATCCAGCACAGAATAGTTGGGGAGGGTCATTCTCCAAGCATATGTTAATAGAGAATTGTCCAATTGGTAATTAGCCCTACATGCTAGGTTACCTTGCATCTGCTGAGTTCTAGCCCTTTACACTCTTGTCCAATTTTTACCTCTTTGCAGCTTTTGCTGGTATTGATCACCTATATTTTCAGAATTTTCTTTCTTTCTTTGGCTTTCATGATATAACTCTGTCCTGACTCCACTCTTGTCTCTCTGACAGCTTCTTTCTACCTCTGTGTTGGTGTCTTTTTAGACTCTTTTTCTATGCTTTTTCTCTTATGTTTCTATACTTTCAGTTACTGTATCATTTGTTGTTATGTAAGCACTTATCTTTCTGAAACTTATTTCTCATCTTTACTTTTCTCTCTCTACTAAGTGCATTCAGTCATTTCTTACTAAATTTTTTTTTAATCTTTACCTAGAGGTCTCAAGACTATTTAAAACACAACAGATACAAAATAAACTCATTATATCCCCATCCTAAACCTCCAAATGTCCTTTCTTTTGAGAATGTTCCATCTTTCTAATAATACAGGTTCACAGGCTCATTGCATTTATTTCACAAATTTCATGTCCTGTCCCTTCTACCTTCACAAAAAAAAAAAAAAAAAAAAAAAAAAAAACAACAAAAAAACAATCTTTCATTTTGTCCCTTTCTTTCCACTTACAAAGACATTGATATAGTTCAGCTCCTTATAACCTCACGCCTTTGCAATATCAATTGCCTTCTAACTTTACTCCCTATTTCTAGTTCCTCTCCTTTATAATTCATCTTTCTTTTTTTAAAATAGTATTTTCCACATTTACATGTAAGTTTAATTATATATATTTAAATTTGAGTTCCAAACTTTCCCTCTCTTCTTCTCTTTTCTGTCTCCTCCTTGAAATGGCAAATAATTTGATATGGGTTATATTGTGCAATCATGCAAAATATACTTCCAAAATATACTTCATCTTTTCATTCATGCCATTCTCTGATTCAAAAGTCTTTCTCGACTCTCTTTTGGCCCTTAGATAAAATACAAATTCTCTATCTAGGAATTTAAAACTCTTCACAATCTGGTTCCTCTTATCTTCCTAGACATTTTACATTACTCACCATCACACACCATAAATTCCAGATAAACTATTGTAAATTGTCCCCAAAATTTGGCATTGCATCCTTTGTCTTCATTTCTTTGAATTCCTCATGCCCAGAATACTCTTCTTAAAAGACTTAGTTTCCTTCAAAGATTACTTCTGCCCAAGGAAATACTAAAGAAGGGAAAGGGACCTGTATGTGCCAAAATGTTAGTGGCAGCCCTTTTTGTAGTGGCTAGAAACTGGAAAATTAATGGATGTCCATCAATTGGAGAATGGTTGAGTAAATTATGGTATATGAATGTTACGGAATATTATTGTTCTGTAAGAAATGACCAGGAGGATGAATACAGAGAGGCTTGGAGAGACTTACATCAACTGATGCTGAGTGAAATGAGCAGAACTAGAAGATCATTATACACTTCAACAATGATACTGTACGAGGATGTATTCTGATGGAAGTGGATATCTTCAACATAGAGAAGAGCTAATCCAATTCCAATTGATCAATGATGGACAGAAGCAGCTACACCCGGATAAGGAACACTGGGAAATGAGTGTAAACTGTGAGCATTTTTTTGTTTTTCTCCCCAGGTTATTTTTACCTTCCGAATCCAATTCTTCCTTTGCAACAACAACAACAGCAACAAAATTCGGTTCTGCACATATATATTGTACCTAGGATATATTATAATATATTTAATATGTATGGGAATGCCTGCCATCTAGGGGAGGGGGTGGAGGGAAGGAGGAGAAAATTCAGAACAGAAGGGGGTACAAGGGATAATGTTGTAAAAAATTACTTATGCATATATACTGTCAAAAATGTTATAATTATAAAATTAATAAAAAAATACTTCTGGCTCTATATTCCATGTGGGAAATGTTCCTGATTTCTCCAGTCATTAGTTCTCTCTTTTTACCCCTTATGAACTTATATACATATTGTTTTCCCTTAGTTCCCATCCCTCAGCAGAAGGTATGTAAACTCCCCAAGAAAAGGGATTATTTCATTTTTGTCCTTGAATTAAACAATTGATTTGAAAGCACAACTGCTCACCTTAGAATATCATAGGGCTTCTTCAAAGAAATTAACAATTTCTCTAAAGAATATTGGTTTATTAATACAAACCAGTGGATGAAAAATGCATACTGTCTAGATTGTTACATAATGTTGTATGTGTAGTCTATTAAGCTTGTTCATAAGATACATATCTTGGACCAATAATGCAGCTGGACTATAGGTTTGGCAAATTTTAAAGAGAGCTCTGGATTGTGTTTGGGGAAATTACGTAGTGTTTTCAAAAACCTCTGAGCTGCTCTCTGAAACAAAATCCACTTTTCAAATACTGACATTTGCCTAGTGATGATGCATAGCTGTAAATAATGATTTCCAAAGTCTTAAAATTATAAATGATTCAAAAGGCAAAGAAGAAGCATAATTAGGGTGTAAGGCCACTCAAGTGTAGTACCAATAGTGACCTATTCAAAGAATTCCTGTGTCAGAAAATATAGATGGAAAAAGAATACTATAGGATAATAGAGAAATAGCCCAACTATTGTACTGACAACCAAAAAAAAAAAAGTCAAAGTATTAGAGGAGAGTCTCCGATGCATTGGTTTGAGGCTGAATAAAGACTTTAAGCAGATATGGTGGCCACAAGTTGCATAGGATGAAATGGTATAAATGAATTTCAGGATGTTTCAGAGGAAGGCATTTCCAAATAATTGGAATCATAGTATAGTATTGAGATTATAGATCAAAGTATTAAAGAGACATCTAGATCAATGTATATAATATACCACTATACTTTCCAAAACTAGGACTCGGCAAACAATCAAATGGACCTGAACCAAGAAGGATCGGGGTTCATGAGAGCCACTTATATTGGGAACATAATGCAGGGAAATCCTAGAATGAGGAAAAAAGAGGAAACTTGGACAAGAGGGTGAGGAATGGCATTAAGTAGGTATTAAGCCAAGGGAATTAGATTCAAAAACAGGATTCCCATTCTCCAGAAAGAATGTCAAGAACATGTTAGGGTCTCAGTCTCAGAGAAAATAACATATGGGCAGGTTACCAAGACAGAGGCTCGGGAATGAATGAGAGATCCAGCCAGCCAGACAAACAGACAGACAGACACAGAAGACAGAGAGACAGAGACAGAGAGAGACAGAGATGAAGAGAGACAGAGATAGACATTATACAGAGACAGAGAGACCAAGATGAAGGAAGTCAGAGATAGACCCACACACAGAGAGACACACATAGAGAAACAGAGTCATTACATCTAGGATATAATATATGGGTTTCATTAAAAAAATGCGATAGGCAGAACATGGCTTCTAGAACCATGGAATATATGTAATGATCATTTATGATGGACGTGGCTCTTTTCAACAGGGAGGTGATTCAGATCAATTCCAATAGATGTGATGGAGAGAGCCATCTGCATCCAGAGAGAAGATTGTGGGGACTGAGTATGGAACACAACACAGTATTTTCACCTTTTTTGTTGTTGTTTGTTTGCTTTTTGTTTTCTTTCTCAATTTTCTTTCTTTTTTGATCTGATTTTTCTTGTGTAATATGATAAATGTGGAAATATGTATAGATGGATTGTACATGTTTAACATATAGTAGAATACTTGATGTCTAGGAGAGGGAGTAGCTGAAAGAGATGGAAAAATTTAGAACATAAGATTTTGCAATGGTGAATGTTGAAAACTATATTTGCCTGTGTTTTAAAAATAAAATTTAAAAAATGAACCATGGAATAGGGTTTAGACTAATAATAAGATAGATAAGAATAAGATAGTAAGACTAGATTGGTATAGAGCTACCCAGGCTTTCGATCAAAGGAGTTGTATATTCCTGAAACTGTCTCCTTCTCCCCCTTCATTTTTAAATGTTCCCATAGTTTCTTTTTTGTTGTTATTGTCATTGTTTTTGTCCCACATCCTAGATTTGGGCTTCCTGTGGGAATTAAAGAATAATAGCTCATAATAGCTAGCATTTATATAGCACTTGCTAGAGACCAGGGACTGTGCTAAGTGCTTTACAAATGTTTCATTTGACTTCACAACAACCTTTTTGCAGTTGAGGAAACTACAGCAAACAATGATTAAGTGAATTGCCAGGGTCACATAGCTAGTAGATATGTGGTGTTGAAATTCTGGTCTTCCATACTCGAGGGTAAATGCTCTATCCACTATGCCATCTGACTGCCTTTACTTGTGAAGATTGCCAGATTGCCAGGGCATTATGTACAGCTTGAATTTTATGAATTTTAGTATTTTATGCTGGTCAGACTGATCAGTATACATTTTGAATATATGACCTATTTGGGTTTTCACATTTTAAGTAGGATATCAATAAACTAAATTAAATCTAGAGGAGGATGGTGAAGATTTTTATTTTTAAATGTATATGAAAAATAGTTGAAAAAAGATGAATATTATTCCTACAAAACAATAGCTGTCATCAAATATTTTAAGAGACATTATATTCAAGAGGAGGCAAGCTTATGTATTGCTTGAACGAAAAGGACTACAGCCAAAGAGCAGCAAGTAGTTAGGCAGATTTTAGCTCAATTTATGAAAGAACTTTTTAATAATTTGAGATATCCAACAAGGAGATGAGCTGCCTCTTGATGTATTGACCTCCCCACAACTAATAATATTTTAGAAGACTTAACAGATTTTTAAAGGAAAAAGAGCCCTACGTTGACAGGGTTTGGAGACAATATAACTTCTAACATTCCTTCCATCTCTCTTTGAATCTGTGTTTCTGTGAGATACACAATCATTGACTAGTGAGAAAATGATGAACAATCTGGTAGATTTACATATGACGAAAAACACTCAGATTTCCACTTAGGAAAAAGAATAGATAGCTATCAAGAATAATAGATTTAATCCTGAAGTTGCTGTACTAAAAAATAGATTTAGTATGTACTAAAAAAACAGGCACAGAAGGAAAGATGGGCTTTGTGATTTTTTTGGGCAAAATGTCAAAAGTCTAGGGTGATTGCTTGAAGTAAATATAATGAAGTAAACCATTTCAATTCTTCAAAGATATGTCATTTCATTCCTTTGAATAATTTTTCCTCTATTAAGATAGGTCAAAATCTAATCACAAAATAGTACATAGTTCATGATTTGTGTCAGTCAAAAAATTCATTAATTGTTGGCCAACTTTTTGATGGTACACTTCCCTGTACTTATTTACACTGTTCTTCTGATAGCTAACCATAATAGTCCCATATTGAAAATCCTTACATTTTAGAAGGACCTGCCTGACTGTATCCAGTGTTATAGCTTCCCCAAACCCAGGATCAACTTCATATTATGATGTTCTATCAGAGGAAGATCTGAGTGGAGAAAGAGAAGGAAACCAATATTTTAAAGAAGAGACAAAAAATGTAGTTGCAAATCCAAAATTATCATCACAGGGAAAAAATCCTGAATTTGAGTGAGCTGTGTTAATACTGTTGATGTCATAGCTCTCTAATGAAGCAAAATTAATAATAATAGCAATGATGATGATGATAAAAACAAAACCCCAAAACAATAACAACTAATTGCCCAATTCCTGTTTTGCTCACTAATTATAAACATATAAAGTAGATGTAAGTAGAATGAGAATACTAGAGTATTTTATGGCTACAATGAAAATGAGTTTCTATTTAAAAGATGCTACTAATACAATCCCAAGAATAATTCATATAAAATGTATTTCTGGGTAAAAATTTCATCCCATTATAATTCTGTCTATCCCCTAATCCATTATATTCTCTCTTATATAGAAATATAGCTTCCACATTAAAGGAATTAAACAAAAATATCTTATTAATCATTTGATGTACATGATGTTCAGTTACATGAATCCACCAAATATCAAATTATACAACTCCATCATTGTATGGACTCTTTCTCTAGATATTAAAGTGACATTTGGATTTGGTAAGTATAAACTTATTAATATACCCCATTGAATGATAGAAGATAAAGGCTTTGAGATCCTGTTAAATCATTGGATGATGTTGATATTTACTATGCAAACAAATATCTTAGTTTCTCCCAGCTGGACACATTGAGCATAAAGATATCAAGGAATGTCTGACTACATAAAGAGCTTCATTGGTGTTTTGAAATGAAATCTGAATTGCAGACATACATTTAAAGCAATTAGCAACTGCACAGTACAGGACTTAATGTACAGTCCCCAAATCATAAAATAAACTGTAACAAATTAATTAAGTACACTAACAAAATCCTTTAAAATACTAATAAAACATAGGACACATCAACCTAAGGAAGTTACAGAAAGATAAACATTTCCACATTCCCAAAAGGAAGAGTATTGAAAAGTTTTCTTAGAATACATATTAAATAGTCTAAACACATGTAGATATAAATATATTTTGGAATAAACAGATATTATTTCATTGAGCTGATAAAAAATACATGTCATTTAATTCACTGAATGTAACCCAAAATAGCGTATGTCTGAATGGACTTTAGGGAATACCAAAAAACCAAGAGTAGAATCCAAAGCCCCTCCATGCACAACATCTACATGAACTCAGCCAACATGAATAATGAAATTATTCTTGTTTATTATTATTGTTATTATTATTATTATTATTATTATTATTATTATTATTATTTGCTGGGGCAATTGGGGTTGCCTGAGATCACACATCTAGAAAGTTTAAGTATCTGAGGCTAAAGTTGAACTCAGGTCCTCTTGATTTCAGGGCTGGTGCTCTATCCACTGTCCCAACAATATGTTTTTGAAGAAGCAATCAAAAAATGGCTGAATCACGTGGATTTGTTTGTGGAAATGGAGATGTTTCTAATAACTCTTGTTTCCACTAATGTTGGTGATGCTGTTGTGAATGTTATTCTTGTTCAGGTTATTGTCACCAGAAACTAGGGAAAGGTTACCTTTAGAAGCTCAGATTTAGTACTCAATGTAAATTATGTGAGGAAGTAGTGGAAATGAACACTTCATACAGAGCACTCTGCATGAGTGCTAAAATTTAGCACCTATCAAGTGTTTATCAAGACATGATCATGGGGCAGCTAGGTGGTGCAGTGGTTAGAGCACCAGCCCTGAAGTCAGGAGGACCTGAGTTGAAATCTAGCCTCAAACACTTAACACTTCCTAGCTGGGTGACCCTGGCAAGTCACTTAACCCCAATTAAAAAAAAACCCGTCACCACCAACAAAACACCCCAAAAAGACATGATCAGGTATTTGGAATAATACATCAGAAGCAAGCTATCTTTCATGGACCGACAAATGATAAATTCCCGTAATATAGATATAGACCTAACAGATCTTGGAAAACACAACCAACAAAATCTGCTAGATATGCAATATTATTGTAAATTGAACAGTGGCACACAAATTTCCAGAAAAAAAACAAAACATTGATCTATAAAACCCCTCAAACTTGAGAATAATGTTTTAAATATATTTTGTCAAATGAAAGAAATACTAATAACTTTTATTCCACATGGAATGAAAAACTTTCAAATCATAGAGATCTAGCTGAAAAAAGTCAAAATTATATGAATATAGGAGGAGAAACATATCATAGAAGCATAGTAATTTATTCTAGGACTATTTCCATCTGAACATGATGAAAATCATTTTCCCTATAACATCATTCATATGGCACTTTAAACTTTGTAAAGTATTTTACAGGCATTGTCTCATTTGAGCCTAAAAGCAACCCTGTGGTATTGGTGCTATGGATTCATATTTTATAGATGAGGAAAGTGAAAGTGAGGGATTAATTAAGCAAGTTGTCCAGGGTCATAGAGCTAGGTAAGTGACTGATAGAGGATTGTTTTTTACTCCAGGTTGAGTGCTTTAGATGCTATGTCAAAAGCTTAAATTCTTACATACATAATCTCTCTTCTTTATAAATTTAAAAATCAACAAGACCCTGATGTGAAATGTGTTGTATGTAATGTAATATGAATACAATTAATAAATACTTTTTCTTGTAGCCATTAAGGTACTTTGCTGTAGAGAAACAGGGAATGCATAGAATACTAAGGAAAGTATTGATCTTGACAAATAGCAATAAATTGATTAAAACACATTTTCAATGAATTTATTCATTACTAATGAATGGAAAAATGACAATAATCATCTTACAGTTTCTAAATGAAAAAATAATTTATGTATACAACTTTAAAGACAGTAAATATCTAGTATTTTCTGTAAAGAAGAATGTGCTAAAGAAAGTCCTGATCATTCTGTAGCAAAAATAACAGATGTTCATTCATTAACTGTGTTGACCACAGAGCTGTAGAACTGACATCTGGATGAGATACTGCACACACTGTGCTTGTATTCTTTTTATGACTCTGTTTGTGTGCATGTGTGTTTGTTTTGGTAAATTAGCCAGTAAAGTCCCAGTGGAAAATCAGGTGACTAAAAAAAATCATGGCTAATAAAATATATTAATTCTTTTATTTTCCATCAGATATTTGGCGAGCAATCCTTTATTTTGGGAAAAAAAATCTCTTTAAAGCTTCTTAAAAACTAGGAAATAATAATTTGATGAAATATGTAATTATTGAAGTGTTTTGACAGTGATTGGGTGACAAATGACCAATAAACATATTAAGACTAAGTCTCACTTTATTTGATTTTCTTAAGACATAAAATTATCATTTTGATAGTTGAATCAAGCTTATGCTCTAACCATAAAAAGATTGTTCCATCGGACAGAAAAATGGTGAAGAGTCAAAATCTATTTATGAAGACCATTTTGGAGAACTCATGCAAGGTGGGTGCTCACATTTTAGTCAGAAAAAGCAGTACAAGGACATTTTCAAGGACTCTTTGGAGAACTTTGGAATTGGTTGTGTGATAGAAGAGATGCTGGCAAAGGACTGACTGTCATAGTCTATTCTTATCAGAGAAAGCACTATCATCTATGAATAAAACAACATTGCAATAGCTCAAAAGAAACATGAGACATACAAATTTAGAGACATCTTAACACCAAATGATAATATGGGATATTTTCCCAGACCTGTGGTAGAGCATTTGGTATGTAACCTGACTCTAACATAGTGATGTCATTTTGGTCCTCTTCAAGAATGAAGGACAACAATCAACCAACCAAGGAGTCAAGTTTAAAAAGGAATCAAGTTTTAAAAGTCACCATTGAAATAAAATAAATATTATTAATTACCTAATTTGTATCAAATAGTATGCTAAGCATTGGGGATACAAACAAGAAAAAGAAAGGCTCTGCCTTGATTGAAAATTGGGGAAGAAAATACACAAAAGGAATCTTCAATGGGGACATGGGGTGGAGAAGATATGTGATTTGGGAGCATGATGATAATGGAGTTCAATACAAAGTTTGCATCTGATGGGAAATGAAGAGTTGACTGGAGTCTGAGACCTTTTTAAAAGAAGATTTTTAGGAGGAATTTTTTCTTCTTTCCTCTAGGCCTCCAGTCGGAGTAGGGATAGAGGCTACTGAAGGTCCTAAGGAGGGCAGAATACCAATCCCAAGTTATTATTCACATATAATTTTGAATGTGGACAATATGCACATAAATATTCTTATACCAAAGTGATATCAGAAATATTTGTCAAGAAAGGCAGACTAAGGGAGTGATTGGGAATAACGAATCTTATGAATGTCAAAACAAAGTTGATAGGTTCAATTGCATAGTGAGACAAGAAAGAAGATGTAACAAAAAGTCAAATCCTAGAAAAAGAGAAGAAAGTTAGCTCAAAAGAATATAGGAAATAGTTTGATAAGTAATTTTGTTAACCTCTGTGAACTTCATTTTATTGTGAACTTCACTTAAATACATGGTAAACTTCTTCTGACTTGGAAAAGATGTTGACATCCTAGTATATCTTCTTAGAATTTAGTCCTTTGGTCTGATGGGATGTCAGTGATGGAAGATTCTCACCAGCATAAAATAAATTTCGAATGGAATTTCAGCTTTAATTTTCTGGAATGTCTTTCTTGCCATTGGCACATTACTAGAAATACATCTGTTGGTGTTGGTTATCTAGGATGGAGCTGATTGCAAATTCATCCTCTCTGTCAGCTAGACAATACTGATATTCACATGGCTGGATATGCTTGAAAGAGCAGGAAGGAACAGAGCAGAGTGCATTCAGAATGTGTAAGATGATGATAGAAAGAGACAGGTCTTATTGTCCTATATTATCAAGAAGGATCTCATGCAATAACGGTGAACTTCTATGAAATATAGGTAAAGAAAAGGTTAGAGTTATACCTGGTCACACCTTAAAGTATTCTTTAAGGGTTGAGTGACAATAAGTTGTCTGCTTTTAAATCAGAGATTCTTAAACTAGGGTCTGTAGACCTCCCTCCCACCAACTCCATGGCTAAATTTCAGGTTCTATGTGAACTTTGATGGGAAAAAATGTATCTTTATTTTCACTAACTTCTTACTAGAATTTAACATTATCTTAAATTACACATGTAGGCATCAATTCTTATTGAAAGACTGGGTTGAGAAACTGCCAGATAGAGAAAAGATCATGACATAAAAATATTAAGAAATCCTCTTTAAAAAGTGACTTACTTTCTTCCACCATAGCTTAGGGAATCTACTTGGGGGAGCTTTTGGTTTCTTAAGAGTCTCTTATGTAGATCTGTTGTGTAAGGATTGGAAATAAAAGTTTGGAAACTATAGTGTGGGATAGAATACAATGTTTAAGGCAAGATGAAATGAATGAATTGATCTCAATGACCTGAAGTGTTCAAAGGGAGGTTTAGTTTTCCCCTCTGATTGGATATAGTGAGGTTTAGAGAGATGGACTTTGATTTAAGGGGCAGCATAAAGAGTAAAGCTTGTAATTGTGAACTGTGGTCAGATACGAGATGTGATTTCAAATGAGGGAGCCATACTATGTCTTAGAGGAACAGATTGTAGGGTTGTGAATAATCAGGATTTAGTGGCAAAGTAATACCCAGGAAGCTCTGGGTTGGGACACCTGAACCTGTGATTTCATTAGTATAAATAACTTGAGGTTAAGGAAACTTCCTCTAACTCCTACAAATCATCAATGTCTAGTTTTAGAGAGTTGCTTAGGGAACTGAGAGGTTAATTTACTTGACCTGGACCACACAGTCAGTGCATATTGAAGGTGGAACTTGAATTGAGGTTTTCCTGACTCTGAGGCTGGCCTTGTATCCACTACAGCCACCCAGGCACTCATGTACATAATAGGTTCCTGATGGAAATTTGTTGATTTGTATTGAACTGAATAGAACCAGGCAAGGATCAAGACCTATTGTTCAGAAAATCATATCACTGCATATTTACAGATTTTATTTTATAGAAACTCAGGAGCCTTTTGAAACAAAGCCATCTACCTTGTTATATGCTCCTAAATTAATACTAATTGCATTTTACCTTGAAATTCATCAGTCTGGAATATTTTGTGAATATTTAAATAAGAAATCATTTCCTTCTTGGAGATACTTGACTGGGAGGAACATCTAGAGGTCATCTTGTTCATCCCCCAGCCTCTAGGCATTCTTCACCTAGCCTTCCCAGACATATCCGAAGCAATATTTGTTGGAAGTGAAATTGTAAGCGTTTGTCTGAAGCATATCTGCAAGGTATGAGAAAGGAGCAATACACCAGTTACTTACTACAGGGCAATGATACCTCTTTCATAAGTGTCAGGAAATTACAGCAACTCACTCAGGAGTTATGTTTCTGTCCTTCATCTAATGTTCTAACACTTTCTTCCCTCTGTTGTGCAACCTGCCACAGAGACTGTTAAATCCTCACTTAGCAAACTGAAGTGAGGATGACTGGATGCTAAGGGTTATCTGTTCAATAGTCTCTACTGGTTGCCAACAATTCATCAGTGCATTGCTTATTAATTTTCTGCAACGTGCTGTTTATTGGTATTGCTTTTATTGTGGTGCCTTTACCTCTGCCACAAGGAGAGGGGGTGAAGCATCATCTGGAGCTAATGGCATTGCTGCTGGAGCTGCAGGCAGAGTCACAAGAGCAATGCGCCTAATAAAACACAGCTAATAAAAGTATGAAGGAAAAAATGTTCTTCTTGACAGGAAATGCATATTCTGAACATTTGGATGTGGCCTGCAGTGGCTAGTCATCATTCCAGGGGTTCCCCTCCAAAGCCCTAAACCCAAATTTGGGTGCAAGGATAAGGAGGCTATTTAGAGGACCCAGGGGTGTGTGTATGTCCCTTAGTGTCTCTATCAGTATAACAACACATGTGTACAATCATGATTCACCCATGTATATATATATATATATTGCATATTTTATTATATTGCATATATATGCAAGTGTATATATGTGTGTATGCACCTATACACATAGACACTTGTGTGTGCATCTGTGTATGTGTGTGTGTGTGTGTGTGTGTGTGTGTGTGTATATATATATATATAGAGAGAGAGAGAGAGACAGATATGTATATGTATTATCTGTATATACACACATATATATTCATACGCACACATACATAGATGCACAGATAGATGCCTATGTGTATAGGTGCATACACACATATATACTTGCATATATATAATATAATAAAATATGCAATATATGTATTAATTGTAAGTATGTATAAATATTGTTATTGTTCAATTGTTTCAGTTTTGTCTGATGCTTTTTGACCCCCTATGGGACTTTCTTGGCAGAGATACAAGACTGGTTTGCCATTTCCTTCTCCAACTCATTTTATAGAAGAGAAAACTGAGGTAAACAGGGTTAAGATATGCAGTGTCGCAAAGCTAGTAAATGATTGAATCAGGTCTTCCTGACTCCTGGCACAGTGTTCTATCTACTGAGTTACCTAATTGCCTAAATATATATACATATACACATTTACATACCTATATATTTATATGTATATATTATATATATATGCACACATACAATGTATTTATTACATATTTAGTGTATATTTGTGAATATATAGCTATATATGATATTAGATATCTATAAAATTTATTATTTCATTATTTATACATTTAATATAAATCCATTTATTATTTATTATAATAAATACATTTATTATTTATCATTTAATACATCTTTAGTATACATTTGTGAATATATAGATATAATAATACATTTATATAATAAATGCATTGTGAATATATTATATGGAACCTATTTATTGTATATGCATCTATTTATACATTATAATCTACATATAAATGCATGTAAAATATATATTTGATTGACAGGTAATCCCCTTTAGTAAATGACGCTGCCCGAATCAGGGCAATAGTCATCTCAATGTAAGCGCAAAATTTCACTCTTTTGTATATCTTTGTGTCTTTAGCTTTTACCCTCAGGAAAGGAGACTGCCCGTTTCTAGGAGGCAGGTTTATTGTGAATATAGCAGAGACTGGTTAAGTCCTGGAAAAACTGCCCGGCGGCAAGTGACCAGATTGTTGCCGTTGCCACCCAGTGAATGAGTGCAGCATCAAGAGAGTTTTTCTTTTGAAATTAGATTATGTTTCACAGATCAATAGCTTCTTTCTTCATTTAATCTTCCTGAGGACGCTGGTGAGTTAGTGAGAAAAGACGCTTTATGAAACCTGCCCTATTTTCCCTTCTTCGGTACCCCCTTCTGAATTCGGTGTAGTTTCTCATCCCGATATCCTTTCACTGTTTTCTGTCATAGCACCCGACTGCCAAACCAGATAGTGCCAGGTGTCAACTAGTGGAAAGGGCTACTCTGAGTGACTTCGGCGGTGGGTAGTCTGTTCCTTGCCTTCTGGTCTGAGCTGTGCCCAAGCACTGGCTGGAGAATTGGAAGCTGTCAGTCTGCTGTCAAAGTTGGTTTGCTGCATGGCCGCGTGATTTCCTGTCAGGGCTAGGGTGCCTTGGCTCAGGACCATCATCTTTCGGGGGATAGGAGAATAATGCTGGTTAACCATCATCACTCATTCATTATCAGCCACTTTCAGCCCACCACTGGGCATAGGCCTCTGCAGGAGTGCTTCAGTCCTTCTTCCCGGATGGTTTGGCGAGGACGTGGCTACACACTTGGCAGCTGGATGGAGCTGGCGAGTTTGCAGCATTGTTCGCCAAGCCTGGATCCCCGCTGTCATCATCACAAAAGGTTGATTGCACCTGTAGATCATCGACCTGGATGGAAAGGGCTAGTTCTTTGTCAGCACAGGAGGTCGTATCTCCATCTTTTGAGTCAGACTTTGTATCATCATTGGCTCCATCCAAACCTCTTGGTTATTGCATGTTTTAAATAGAATTTTTTTTTTAGATTACAAAGAAAATATTGATCACTTTTAGATTCTGGATATTTATATTGAATGACAAAGCTATTTGATGTTTAACAGAGCATTAGAAGTGCCAGGGTTAAAAATCAAATCCATGAATAATCCCAATTTATATGCTCTTTTAACCTAGTACTTAAAATTCATTAAGATCTTTAGTCTCATTTTCATTTAAAATAAGAGATTCTTTAACACAGGAGGGTATTTAATTATTTACAAATAAACAGAGGCCAGGTTTCTTTTTCTTAGCTTCTCCCAGTGGCAGCTTCCTCTTATCTGGTTCATTTTGGCTACCTCCTCAGAATGCAGGGAATCTGAAATGCTGTTGAAATAGAAGCTTGCTTCTGTAAAAATCTGTGTGCTCATATAAAATGTGTGTGCATATCTCCATGAGTTGTTTAAATGCAGCACAAGAGAGGCATTGATAAATATTTCTGGACTCCTATTTATCATGCCAAGTCTGAAATATTGCAATATAGTACTAGTTGGCTTCCCTGCTTGAAGACTTTTTTTTCTCTTTGATCCATCTGCCACTCAGTTGCCAACCTGATGTTCCCAAAGGAGAGGTGTGATCATAAAATAGGCCCCCCTCCTTCAATAAATTCCAGTGGCTCCCTGTTACCTCAAGGATCAAATATAAAATTCCCTGTTTGACTTTTAAAGTGCATTATAACCTGCTCTTCTCCTCCCTTTCCAGTCTTCTTATTTATACTGTTTTCTTCCATGTGATCTACAATCAAGTCTTTTTGATTTATGTCACACAAGACATTGCATCTTATAATTTCCAATTTTCTCTGGTTCTTCCCTATGTGTGGAAGGGTCTCCTTCCTTATCTCTGTCTTCTGCCTTCCCTGATTTTCTTACTAAAAGCACACAGACACATTTAGCAAGAAGACTCTCCTGGTCCCTATAATTCTAATGTTATCCTTTTGAAATTATTTCCTTAAATATATCTTGTTGGTCATAGTTGTTTGCATGATGTCTCTCTGTTAGAAGATTAAGTTCCTTGAAGATAGGAAACTCTGTTTTGACTTTCATTACAATCTTACTGCACTGCAGGGCACATAATAGGTAGTTAATAAATATGAAAAACTGCTATTACTACTTTGAGGGAAACAGGAAAAAAGACCATGATCCTGAGTGGTTTCTTTTCCCTCTAGTCTTTGTCCCTGGTTATACAAATCATCTAATTTCACCCACGAGAAGAATATCTCTTCAAAGTTTCTAGAAAAGCAAGCTGGAAATCAGGGCCAGACTGGAGAGCTGTTGGTTGTCTCTTTACCTCTGCAGCTTCAGAAATCTTTCTCTCTTTCTTCTAGAGTCAAGCCAAAAGAAAGTCTGGAACCATGAGTTTGTATTTCTCAATCTCTGTCTCTCTGATAGTTTTGGTCAATGTTTTTGTTTTTGTTTTTCTGTCTCTCTATTTTTTCTCTGTCTCTATTTCTCTGTCTTTGTTTCCAATTCTCTCTGTATCTCTCTCCCCATTTCTCCTTCTTCCTCTCCCTCTCCTCGCTTTTGCTCTCGCTCTTGCTCTGCCTCTTCCTCTGTCTTTCTCTCTCTTCCTCCTCCTCCTCTTCCTCCTCCTCCTCCTCCTCCTCCTCCTCCTCCTCCTCCTCCTCCTCCTCTTCTTCTTCTTCTTCTTCTTCTTCTTCTTCTTCTTCTTCTTCTTCTTCTTCTTCTTCTTCTTCTTCTTCTTCTTCTTCTTCTTCTTCTTCTTCTTCTTCTTCTTCTTCTTCTTCTTCTTCTTCTTCTTCTTCTTCTTCTTCTTCTTCTTCTTCTTCTTCTTCTTCTTCTTCTTCTTCTTCTTCTTCTTCTTCTTCTCTCTCTCTCTCTCTCTCTCTCTCTCTCTCTCTCTCTCTCTCTCTCTCTCTCTCTCTCTCTCTCTCTCTGTCTCAGTCTCTCTGTCTCTCTGTCCCTTCCCCTCCTTCTCCCTCTCCCTCTCTCTCCTCCTCTCTCTGTCTCTCCCTGTCTTTGTCTGTCTCTGTTCTATCTCTCTCTTTCTCTCTCAGAAAACTGGAAACAGTTCTGTCCTTTACTGTGGTACACAATGCTGAGTCAGTATTCATTTTCATTATCAATTTGGAGTCTCTTCACATATTCAGCAGCAGGCAAAGTGCTCCACATTTGGCTGGAAATTTGAGTTGAATTCATTCATATTTTTAGCCTTGTTTGAGGCAACGAGGAAGTACAGTGGCAAGAATACTGAATTTGGAATCCTTTAAATCCCAGTTCTACAACTCATTTACCAGTGTGACCTTGAGTTTGTGTTTTTACCTCTCTCACTGCTCATCTTCATCACCATCAGGAGAGATTTGAATGGTCTATACCTAAGATCTCTTCCATCACTAAACCTATGCTCCTATAATTCTTATATTGGGTGAATTAGAATTTACCCACAGTAAGAATATCTATTTCATGGATTATAATTGGCAGAAATGAAAATGGAATAGATTTGCTAAGAAAATGAAATTTTGGCCAGCCTGCTACAGTATAGCATGTCTTCAAAGCCTGTGCTCAGGTAAAAGCAAGTCGTTACAACTCTCAGACTATATCATCTGACAGTTAAGTGACACCGCAAGGAGAACATGATATTTAGAGACCTGACAGGGATGTGGTGTCACATCAAGTGTGCTGTCAAGTGATTGTCTCTCTGGTGCATTGTTCAGCCTGGAAAGTCAATATAGCCCAGTCACTACTGGAAAAGATTTAGTTATATCTCAGTGACTGAATGGATTACTTTGTCTCTGGGATTGAAAAATTGTTTGATAAGTATTCAAAGTGCTGTCCATCTTAGAAAAATACTTTTTTATATAAAGGTACTTTCTAATTATTCAAGAGATGATCAGTTTTCTAATTGATTTTAAGTCATACTGACCAACAAAAGCCATTGACCAAAGTGTAGAGCCACTGGGGACACACCCAAATTAAAATCTCCACTATGATAGTTTCTTCTAACAATTTATAAAGGAAGGGGTCTGTGTGAGAAAAGCAATTCATCCAAGCTTTTCTTTTCTTTCTTTCTTTTTTGAAAAGCACCTTCGATGTAAACTTAGTTCTCCAGAGGACCAGCCCTTTGGGACCACTAAATAACTTCTACCAACTGTATTTCAGTTTGTTCTAACTTTAGTTGTCAGATTCAACCAGGGGTGATCTTTGAAAAGTTCAGATTTTATTCTGAACCATTACCTCGGATAAGCGCTGCCCATGTTTGTCACACATTTTTTCCCACCCACCCCTTTGTGATCCCACTTTTTATTTTCTCCTTATTTCCATTTTCCTTCAGGTTTCCTTTAATACTCCTCTGAGATCTGACTCAGAGAAATGTTTGATTCTGTTTGTCAGCTTGCCAGTCAAATGATTGGAGGAAGAACAAGAAGGGGATTTTTTTTTTATAATTACTGCACAAAAATAGAAATACTGTATGCTGTGCAAAGACTCTGCTCTTACAAGAAAGCACTAATGCATTAACTACAATTTTTTTCTTAGCTCAATTCCTGCTTATCTTCTGATTTTTAGTACCATATCCTATACTGAAAAATAAACTAAAATAAAGAATCTGAGGTGTGGCTCAACTTCCAAAATTATTCTTATAAAGATTATTCATAGTATTGCACAAGGTAGAACCTCCAAAAATATGGTATTCGTTTGGTATTATCCCATGGCAACATACATGTGATTCCTTTATGGATGATGTACAGCTTGGTTTGAAATTTGGATTTGGGAAAAATGCAACTGCCATTATAACAACTTTTTGGGGATCTTTCCCCAAAGGATTTTAAACATTTTGGTGTCCTAGACCCCTTGGATAATTTGATGAATTCTATGGATCTCTTCTCAGAATAAAATTTTTAAATATCCCAAATAAAATGACAAAAAGGCATCCTATTAAATCATTACATTGAAAATATTATCAAAAAGTTAAATTAAAAAAAAAAAAAAGTTCATACACTCCAGGTTAAGACCTTCTGCATTTCAATACAACTTAAGAAAGCAAAGGTCTGTCCTCTGTTGTCTATATTGAATCAATGTATTCTTTTTATCCCCATGAGCCTATGAAGAATAATCATGTCATTTCAAGTTGTGGAGAATAATGGGAAGCTTGGATCTATGGTCTCAATTTTGTGTGGGAGAGGGCTGTGTTGGTATGAACAGGAGGAATGAGTTTGCAGAAGTCATTGCCTCCATTGTTGGCTGTGGAAGGGGATGCCCAATGAAATCTATAGATCTTTCATCATGGTAAATGTTAGGCTTGCTTCCAACAATGGGACAGATTGAGTTTTGCTGCTTTACTAAGAGCTGATAATATGTGGCCCCAGGGCTACGGGCATTGTCACTCTAATGACTTTTCTTCCACTTCATGTGTTCTGAGAACTCTGGTCTCTTCTGCTTCAAGAGATATACTTTGCCTGGGGGAATTAGGGAAAGAGATGAGGGGAAGAGGAGGCATATAATGGCATGGCCTCTGGCATTTTGTTTATGACTGTATCCTTCCAGGGATCAGTGCCTGCATGGGCCAAAAGCATGGTTTCAAATTCTGCCCTTGAAACATGGATTAAGCAATGTTGCTAATACATATTTGTCCCTGTGGCTGTCAAACATTTCACTGATTCTAGAGTCTGTAGACAGCTTAATAGCTAGGTCTTCTGTCAATGTTACTGCGCAGTGTCTCTTTTGCTTTAAGACGCCGTTTAGATTTATTTGAGCAATAGGTGTAGAATGATACCTAGTTAAGAGCAGCACCTGGTTATGTATATATCATCAGAACTCACTGACACCCAAAGTGACCAAATGAAATGGGCAGAATCTTGTCTCCAACTGGCTGTCAGAATATATATTGGAGTGAGAGCAGTTCTGTTTCAACTACTAGGGTATTCACATTGTACACCTAGAGCCTACAGATAAATAAGTTGTATTTTGGTAAGTAGAAATATATGATCTGCTCAATTTTAGAATGAAGGTTCATTACTACATTTGGATTTAACTTTTTCTTCCCTTTAGCTCAAATGAAAAGTTATAAAGCCCCTCTTTCCACTATTCTAGTGTATTTTATGATATTTGTTTATCTGGCTCTCTCTCAATTCTTTCTTTCTACCTCTACCTTTTTTCTTTTTTGGTCCATTTCTGTCTTTCTCTTTCTGATCTTTTCTCTTTCTGATTTCATTCAACAAATATTAACCTGATTTTTTGGGGAGGACAAGACAATTGGGGTTAAGTGACTTGCCCAGAGTCACACAGCTAGTAGTTGAATTTGATCTCAGATTCTTCTGTCTTCAGGGTTGGTGCTCTATCCACTGTGCTATCTACCTACCCCTCATTCAACAAGTATTAACTTTCTTTATTAGATACTAATCTAACAGGATATTAATCTAGTGGGAGAAAAAAAAACAATAATCCTTTAAAAACTTTCTATTTCTAACATTGACAGATAAATGCAAAATAGTCTGAGGACAGCAAGCAGCTGTAACTCAGGGAAAACAAAACAAAACAAAACAAAAAACTTCCTAGAAGAACAGTCCTTAGCAGTTCCTCTTCTCTTTTTTGTCCAACTCATCCATCCTCTTTTCTCCCTATTCCATGACCATTTTCCTTCTGTCTCTATCCTTCTCCAATCACCTACCACTGTTTGTTCCTTTATTCTCCAGCATTGTAAAAATGTCCTTTTTGATTCTTTAGTTAGATAGAAAAATGGAAGGGAAATGGCTCATTATACTTTGCTTTTCTCTAGTTATTTAGAGACATCATTTGGATTAGATGAATTAAGGAGGATCTACCATCTATTTTTCTATCTATGGTAAAAATAAGAGGGATATAGTTATGCAGACATGGTTATACAAATGTTTTAAAATTTAAGCTTTAGAAAAAAGAATATGAATCCTGACTCATGAACTTTGTACACTTTATTGCCCTCAGCTTAATGTTCTGTGCATAATAGGTATCTAGAAAATATTTGTTAAAAAAATAAATGAATGCAGATTTAGGAAGGAAAAATAACAAACCAACAATCTGAAGAAGTTCATGTTATCATTCATATGTCTCATTTCTTACTAACTCCTTTGTCACACAGCCTCTTTTTTTTTCCTTCTTCAGTTTCTATCATTAAAAATCCTGCCATAATTCTTCTTTGTGTAAAGTATCAGTAAGTATTGGAGCCAGATTCTGGAAAAAATTATGCCAGATCCAAAGAATGAATACTATAAGGAAGTAAACATTTTAATATCTTTCATGATGCTGCTGGTCACTGTCATCAAATGCTTTATTTCCATGGCATTCAAAAGGAAGGAGATGCTGGTGAAAATAGCATGGGCTGAAAGTATCTTTCAAACCTATCTGCTAGGCTAGTCATTCGATTTCCACAGTCCAAGTAGGTTTTTAATGAATCTGAAAGTCTGTCGTCAAATCTGCAGTGTTCTGTTCTGGATTTTCACCTGAGTCTGTGATGTATTCTCAATTGCTTCTCTTCCAAGGAAATTTCAGCTCATGTGATATTTCAAGATGCCCCTAGCTCAGCTGGGAAGCATAAAAAGAAAAATGGAGGAAAAAGTGATTTCAAGCAATTGGAATGTCAGATAAGCTTCAGGTAAGCAGCAAGATCTTTCAGTAACTTATCTGAATTGAGCTTTCCACTTTCAAGTCTGTTTTTAAAATAGTCTTTGTGTTTCCTAATTATGTTTCTGAATTATTTTATTTGTAAGAAGAGAAACAAGAACATTTTTCATAGCATCAGGAAAGCAGGGCAAAAGTCTAGAGTTCATTCCATTTCTACTGTTAAGTGACTCCTTGAGGCTTGCAGAATCTTCAAAGTAATTTATCTAATTTGGATATTAGCTGATGGGAGATAGTTTAAAATTAAGAGCTAAGGGATTTACGAGAATAGAAAGGAATTTGCTCATCTTAAACAAACTTAGAATGGAGACTGAGGTATTTTGTACTGAATGGATGTGAGTTGAGCAGAAAAGTCCTGAGTGACCCTTTTTCCTATCAGCTAGGAATAGTAAATCATTCTAATAACAGGACTGCAAATATGTTAATTAGACATTCGGCTATGAAAACTTTGGGAAGCCTCACAAAAGAGCAACAATAATTCCCTTTCCTTACTCCCTACCCCCAACCCCTAGAAAGAAGTTGTATTTAATATCTCAGAAAAGAAGCAGTGAATTGTAGCATCAGAGGTAGAGTATAGCAGATGGAGAGACAAAGTAAAGTGAAAATGAGGCACTACAAAATATTGAGAGGTTAGCTCCACTAGTGTTATAGCTATGAGGTAAATCCCAAGGGCGTGCTAGAGTCAGCTCCAGCCAACTTTTGAGAGCCATTTGTTCAGTTTTAAAGGTGAACATTTACACCTTGGAAATTGGCAACTGTGACAAATTAGGGCTTGATTTATTTTTTGTTGATTATCTAGGCTTAATAAAGTAATGAAGAAAATGTTAAAAATTATCAAACTTTGTATGTTTGGGTTTTTTTGTTTGTTTTTGAGAGTCAATTTGGAGTTGATCTTTCCTCATCTCGTTGTGTGAATTTTACAGAGAGTTCTACATTCTCTACTATTTTGGAAATCTGTGAGAGGCTGAACCTCTTTGTTTATGGGGACAGAAAATTATTCAATTATTTTATTTCATTGCTATTTACTTTCCCTCTGCCCCAATGGAATAATATTTGATTGAGACTGAAGGTAGCTGAGTGGTCTGTAGGTAGAAAATAAACTGGATAGGACCTCAATTTGGGTTGGCGTCTGCTTATTTTTCTTCCTCTAAGAGGTAATGGAGAAGTAAGTTTGTTGTCAAGAAGACAGATATAGGCTGTGTGATATTAGGAAGTTATTTAATTTCTCATTTTTAATAAGCAATTCTTAAAAACTATGACTTGCAGAATAGGCTCTCCCATAAATTGGTAAAGGGAGTTTCTGCCACCACTATCACCACTATCAACAATAACAATAGCAGCGGCAGCAGCAGCAGCAGCAGCAGCAGCAGCAACACATTTACTAAGTTCTTACAATGGATCAAAAATTGTGCTAAGTAATATTCATTAATGAAATAATAGGTATAGATGAAAGACAAGATTATCCTATGTATCCTACAACATATTTATATTTGTGCCCTATTGAATATTCCAATATATGTTCTTTAGAATAGATATATACTTTGCATAGGCTGCCTACTCTTGCTATTTACAAAATAAGTACTTCATGTTCCGTGAATGGGCAATGGAGAGCTACACTATGTGTGGTTGATTTTAGCAACAATGACCTGCAAGTAAAAAGTCATAAAACATATCTTGGAGGATATTTGATTCAGTTCTAATATTTCTTAAAATATTCCCTTTAGTATATGTAAGATATATGAAATAAAAAAGATGGAAGAGGAGAATGGAACTAAAATCACAGAGTACTAGGAAATAATGTAGTGAGACTCCTCCTCACAAACTTCTCCTAACAGAGTTGGAAAGTATACCAGACTGATTTCTGATAAGATAAATCCAGAAAAAAGTCATTTTGAGTCCTTTGTCCAGTTTAGCACAGACAGGCAGATATTGGAGATGTGGAGGGACAGGAGCATACTGAATTCAGGAAGGACTGTATATCTAGGCAAGAAGAGGTCTTAAACCCCTCTTAGGGCACCCTCACATCCACCCTGGGGTGCTGTGAAGGGGATAATTGTTATCTGGTAGCTTTGTCATCCATTATCCAGTTCTGGGCTGAGGATGTGAAAAGGGGACTGTGCAAGTCAGTATTTTTCCCAGTGAAGGAGTGCCTGGGCTGTGTTTGGAGAAAGGAGGATGTTCATAAATCTAAAAGGCTATAAAATTGAATACTCTTTGACCTAACAATACTACTATTGACTCTATCTGTAGGAGAACAAAGACAAGGGAAAAGGGCCTATTTGTACAAAAATATTTATGGCAGCTCTTTTTTTTTGTGCTGCCAAAGAACTGAAAATCAAGGAGATATACATCAGTTGATCAATGGTTGAACAATTTATGGCATATGATTATGATGTAATACTATTGGATTACAAGAAATAAAGAGCAAAAGGATTTCCGGGGAAGACTTATATGAACTGATGCAAAGTAAAATATGCAGAATCAGAGGAGCATTGTACATAGTGACAGCAACATTGTCAGTATGAACAATTGTGAAAGACTTAATTACTCTGATCAAGACAACAATCTGATTCAGTTCCAAAGGAATCACAATGACAAATGCTATCTACTTCCACAGGAAACTGATGAGCTCTGAAGCTTACTTTTACATTTTTTCTTGGGTTTGTGTGTGTGTGTGTGTGTGTGTGTGTGTGTGTGTGTGTGTGTGTGTGTGTGTTTGCAATGTGGCTAATGGGAAATATGTTTTGTATGACTTCATATGTATAATTGATATTATATTGCTTGAATTCTCATTGACTGGGGGAGGGACAGGAGGGCAAAAGAAAATTTGAAATTCAAAATTTGCAAAAATCAATGTTAAATCTTTTAAACATGTAATTGGGAAATCTTTAATGAAATAAAAATATATATAAAAAAAAGAAAGAAGAAACCAATAGCCGCAGCAGTAGTATGGCTCAGATCTTAGATGTAAAACAAGATCTCCATTAAGCTAGACCAGTTTGCATAGGAATAACCAAGATGAGAATTCCAGAACAAAGAGAAGCCTGTCACTTTGAGCCAACAGAGCTTTCCAGTTGGTTGAAAACAGTCCATTCTTGCTCACATCCTAACCTATAGTTATATAGTGCTCAGACAAGGGTAGGGTGGGGAGTAATCAGATTTTCCCCTAAATTAGACCACTTTGGGAGCACTAAATTCATAAAGGTCCCCATCTTGTTTGTGAGATCCAAGAATAACACAGAACTCAATGCTTCAGAAACTAGTGACAAAACCAATCCTTACAATTCCTCTAGAATGCCATAGAATTGAGAACATCAAATTCTTGGAAAGATGGGCAAACAACAAACAAACAAACAAAAAAAAAAGAATCCCATCATAATGAATAAGGTATGTTCAAGAAGTAAACAAAGAGGAGAAAGATGCTAAAACATGGCCAAGCATTTAGAGAATAACATTGTTTGAGCATAAAGTCAACTACCTTCCTGAAAGAGATAAAGCAAGAGTTTAAAAATGTTTTTATAAATGGAATGAGTATATTTGTGGGGAAAATGGAAAAGAAATGAGACTTATGGGGGAAAAGGAATTAGAAAGTGAATTATTAGCTTGGCACAAGAGAAATAAAAAACATTGCTCAAACAACAAACTCTCTGAAAATTAGAATGGACCAAATAGAAGCCAATGACTCTATGATGCAGTCATTCAAAGTCAAAAGGATGAGCAAAATAGAAGAAAATATAAGAACTCAGCAATATCAACTAACTTAGAAAACAGATTGGGGAGAAAAAATTAGGAATTATAGAACTATTTGAATACTCTGACCCCCATCCCCAAAAGGGCCTAGACATCATATTTTGTGAACTCTTAAAAAAATCTGCTCTGATACCTTAGAACCAAAGAACAAAATGGAAATAGAAAGAATATATCAGTCTTCCTGAAAGAAATCTCAAAATGAAAATTTCCAGCCACATCATAATCAAAATCCAAAGTTTCCAGTCAAAGAAAAAAACTATTGTGATGAGCCAGAAAGATAGAATTTAAATATTAAATATTCACAATCAGGATCACACACAGTTTAGCAGTCACCACTATAATGGGGTAGAAAACTTGGAGGATATTCCGGAAAGCAAAAGATATGGGCTTGCAGCCAAGAAGAGTTTGCACAGCAAAATTGAGTATAATTCTATAAGGGGAAATGATCCTTTAGGAAATAGAAGATTTCCAAGAATTCTTGATGAAAAGACAAGGACTGCAGAGTAACTTTGATGTTCAAACACAGAAATGAAGAGAAACATAAAAACATAACTAAGAATGAATAATGGTAAATGACTAAATAAGAAAAAAAAACTATTGAGATTCAAATATGGAGAAGTGATACTGTCACTTTTGAACAGTAATATCATGATGGGAATCAAATTAAACAATGCCTGGGGAGTGGTTCTGTAATGTCTTGATGATATTAAGAAAAAAAATGGAAAAAAGAAAAGAAGAACACACTGGATGGGAAAGAAAAAAGTAATGTTGGGAAAATTATCTTACATAATCAGGCTTTATAAGTAGACAGTTAGACAAATAAGAATCCTAGTTGAGAAAAAAGACTGAAAAAAATTTTTTTTAGACTTTACCTTTTCCACTTGCAGAATGAAATAGAAACCTAAACCTTTTCTTATTCTCTCAGCTGATCTCTTATTCTACCACAAGACCTTTCTGTTCACGTATAATTTCTAGGTTTACTTGTCAATTCTGGGACAATTGATCTGAAATTTCTAATGAAACCTAGACAAGATTGATAAATATAACATAAAGAATAATCTACAGAGCAACAGATTCCATATTAATATCTTTTTATTTTAGACAAGAAGTTAATCTTAAATCATTTTCTCCTATCTTTACTTTTTCTTACCTGAAGTGCTAGATGCTTCCATCTGCTACTGGAAGCTTTAACTGGGACTACTACATTGACATTACTATTGGTCATCTCTTCCTCTAGAACTAAAATTGAGGATTATTCAATAGGCTTTTGAGACGTGATAGCATTAAAAGCAGTAGCACATTACAATGAATGGATTGTTCAGACAAAGGTGCAAGGAAATGCGGGAGCAAAGATTGGCTTGTTCATATGGTGAGAGAGGATTAATCGATAGACAGTCCCAATTCTCCAATAACATTTTTATAATGTAAGGAGAAAAAAGGAAGACTCTTAAGACATTGGCTGGTCTTCTTGTGCAAATTTATGAGAGCATCCTATAGACCAAACAAATATATGTCACTAAAGAAATCACTTAAAGCAATGAAATTTGGCTACCTTTGGGTATTTGAGTATACATATATGAATCCCATACAATACAATTTGTTTGTACTGAACATGACTTTTTTCGTACTTGCTTTGCTCACAACCTTCATATAATGGTTAGAATGCTCTCTTTCTCTCTGTGCAAGTCATTGGCAAGTTCTAGCTCAAGAACTTCTATGCCATCTTTCTCAAGCAATCCAATGAGTTTTGCTTCTTTTACATACTTAATGATGCTATAAAACTGAAGATTATTAGGCTAATGTATTTTGGTGCTTTTCATCCCTAGTTGCAAAGGCGGAGATACTCACATTATTATTATGTTTCCAAGAAGTGTCTTCAGAGAGGCCATTATCTGGGATCCAAGAAGGCACAATAGCAGCTGAAAAGTACCTGAGATAGGTTGTCCTATTATGGCCAATTATATAACAGTATGCTGGTATCCACTTTGGATATTCCTCGATTTTTTTGTGTGTCTTTCCCAATCATGGCTCAGAGAAATGCTGGCAGCATGTTGGTTCATCTGTGACTAAATAAGCAATCACAGATTGCTGCCAATGACTTTGCCAGTATCTCTGCCATTGGAGAATAACTTTGGTCTGTGGTAACTTAAAATTGTTTTGAGGGGGAACCCTCAAAATTTCATAAAACTTAATTTTAGGTGATGTATAATTGAATACATTTTTGTTTTAATGATTAGTTGCCACAAACAATCAATCCATATCAGAGAACATTTATAGACTGCCCCACCCACTCATCCCATCTTTGTGCCTAGGGATACAAATAAATTCCTGTATTCTATGACAGAGATGATCTAAAAGGTCACTGCCTTTCTAGGAAGATTAAATGGCTTCCATGCCAGAATTTAATGATTCAGTTAGAAAGATGAGTTAGGCACTTTATAAAGGTTTATTCAAATACTAATACCCTGTGAGAACTCCTTAGACCACAAAATAAGCATTTAATAAATTATATTTTGCAAAATTATTTTGAGATCATTTCTAACAATTTTTAAATCTATCTTTTTTATTATAGCTTTTTATTTACAAGATATGTGAATGGGTAATTTTTTAGCATTGTCCCTTGCAAAACCTTCTGTTCCAACTTTTCCCCTCCTTTCCCTGACTCCCTCCCCCAAATGGCAGGTAGACCAATACGCCTTAAATATGTTAAAGTATATGTTAAATGCAATATATGTATACATATTTATACAGTTATCTTGCTACACAAGAAAAATCGGATTTAGAAATAAGGTAAAAATAACCTGAGAAGGAAAACAAAAATGCAGGCGGACAAAAACAGAGGGATTGGAAATGCTATGTTGTGGTCCACACTCATTTCCCAGAGTTCTTTAGCTGGGTGTAGCTGGTTCTCTTCATTATTAAACAATTGGAACTGATTTGGTTCATCTCATTGTTGAAAATGGCCATGTCCATTAGAATTGATCATCATATAGTATTGTTGTTGAAGTATATAATGATCTCCTGGTCCTGCTCATTTCACTCAGCATCAGTTTATGTAAGTCTCTCCAGGCCTCTCTGTATTCATCCTGCTGGTCATTTCTTACAGAACAATAATATTCCATAACATTCATATACCATAATTTACCCAACCATTCTCCAATTGATGGGCATCCATTCATTTTCCAGTTTCTGGCCACTACAAAAAGAGCTGCCACAAACATTTTGGCACATACAGGTCCCTTTCCCTTCTTTAAGATCTCTCTGGGATATAAGCCCAGTAGTAGCACTGCTGGATCAAAGGGCATGCACAGTTTGATAACTTTTTGAGCATAATTCCAGATTGCTCTCCATAATGGTTGAATGCATTCACAATTCAGTTTTTGACTTTCCAATAAATAGTCTGAATTAATGTTTTTCAGCATTGATTGATTTGATCTCTCCTTAATGTTTAAGGGAATTTAAAAGTCTTCTGAAACACTACAATTGGAAAAGGATCAATAAAAACATAGCTTTTATTATAAGAATCTTTGTAGAAATTTTAAAGAAGATAAAGGGACCTGTTTGTGCAAGAATGTTTTTGGCAGCCCTCTTTGTAGTGGCCAGAAACTGGAAACTGAGTGGATGCCCATTAATTGGAGAATGGGTGAATAAACTGTGGTATATGAATATTATGGAATATTATTGTTCTGTAAGAAATGACAAACAGGATGATTTCAGAAAGACCTGGAGAGACTTACATGAACTGATGCTGAGTGAAAAGAACAGAATCATTATATACTTCAACAAGACTATATTATGATCAATTCTGATGGACGTGGCCCTCTTCACAATGAGATGAACCAAATCAGTTCTAATAGAACAGTAATGAATTGAACTAGCTACACCCAACTAACAAACTCTGGGAGATGACTATGTACCACTACATAGAATTCCTAATCCCTCTATCTTGTCCGCCTGCATTTTTGATTTCCTTCACAGGCTAATTGTACACTATTTCAAAGTCCGATTCTTTTTGTGCAGCAAAATAACTGTTTGGACATGTATACACATGTATTTGACTTACACTTTAACATATTTAACATGCATTGGTCAACCTGTCATCTGGGGGGGAAGTAGGGGGAAGGCTGGAACAAAAGGTTTTCCAAATGTCAATGTTGAAAATTACCCATGCATATATCTTGTAAATTAAAAGCTATATAATAAAAAAATGAAATGATTGGACTAATGATTTCTAAGATTTCTTCAATCTCTAAATCTGTGATTGTATAATATTTTAAAAATGGTTTAGACTACCAAAATTGTGATTAAAAATATTAAGAATCTTTTAAGACAAGGTAATGTCTGTGCCTTTTAGTTTGCTTTCCAGATTTGCCATAGTTTTCCTTTCAAAGATCAAGTATCTTTTAATTTCATGACCGCTGTTGCCAACTGCAATGATCTTTGAACCCAGGGATATAAAATCTGACTCTGCTTCCATTTCTTCTCCATTTATTTGCCAGGACGTGATAGGTCCAGTAGTCAAGATCTTAATGCTTTTGATTTTAAACTTTGAGTCCTCTACTACACGCTCCTCTTTCATCCTTATCAAGAGATTTCTTAATTCTTCTTTACTTTCTGCTATCAGAATAGCTAATATTTGTTCTGCCAACTGTAATTCCAACTTTTGATTCATCCAGTCTGGCATTTTGCATGATGTTCTCTGCAAATAAGTTAAATAAATAAGGTATCAATATATAGCATAATCACACTCTATTTCCAATATTAAATCAATTTATTCCATTTTCAGTTCTGTTTTTCTTGATGTACATATAGGTTCCTCAGAATATAAATACTCAGGATCTAGTACTACCAATTCTTTGAGGATTTGCTACATTTTGATGTGATCCACAAAGTCTTAGTATAGTCAATGAAACAGAAGTAGATGTTTTCCTGAAAGCCTTTACTTTCTCCATAATCCAGCAGATGTTTGCAATTTGGTCTTAGTTCCTTTGCCTCTTCAATAATAAGCCTGTTCTGGCAAATCTAGCCCACATATTACTGAAGCTATTTTGCGGAATTTTACGTACAACTTTTGCTGGCTTGTGAAATGAGTACAATTATTAGGTAATGTTAATATTCTATGGCATTGTTCTTCTTTAGGATTGGGACGTAAACTGATTTTTTCCAATCTAGTGACTACTACTGAGTTTTCCAAATGTGCTGACATATTGAGTGCATTACTTTTACAGTATTATACTTTGGGATTTTAAATGACTCAGTTGGAATTCCATCACTTCCACTAGCCTTATTGTTAGAAATGTTTCCTAAGGTCCATTTGACTTTATTCTCCAGGATGTCTGACTTCAGATGTGTTGAGAACTTTTTTGTATAATTCTTCTGGGTATTCTAAATCTCTTCTACTTCTTTTAAATCCCTACCAACTTTTTTTTTTATCACGCCCATTTTTTTTTCATAAAACATTCCCTTGATATCTCTAATTTTCTTGAGAGATCTCTTGTTTCCCCCAATCTGTTGTTTTCTTTTATTTCTTTGCAATGCTTATTTAAGAAAATAATTTTTTTCTGGAATTCTGCCTTCAGCTGGGTATATCTTTCCCTTTTGTTTTCCTTTTCAGCTATTTGTAAAAGCTTACTAGAAAGTCATTTTGTTTCCTTGCTCTTCTTTTCCTTTGGGATGTTTTTTGTTGCTTCCTCCTGTACAATATTATTAATTTCTGTTCATGATGCTTCAGGCATTCTTTTATCAGATATAATCTGAGATTTATTTATCACTTTTACTTCACATTTATAAGGAATATTGTTCAGGTCACACCTATACAATTAGATGTTTTTCCCTATACTTTTTAAATTTAAGTATGATTTTCTTCAATAATAAGAATTAGAATTGTAATCTAAACCAAAGTCAGCTCCAGGCATTGATTCAACTGATTGGGTAAGGCTTTCTCACCTTTGAATGAAAAGTATATAATCAATCTAATTTCTATATTGACTTTTTTGGTGATGTCCATGAGTAGTCTTCTTTTGGGTTGGTGAAGAACTGTGGAAAAAAAGAAACAAAAAAAAAAAAAAAAGAAAAGAAAAACTGTGTTTGATATGACAAAAGTGTTATCTTGACAAAACTCTGTTACTCTCTGCCCTGCTTCATTTAGTACACCAAGACTTAATTTGCCTGTTATTGTAATTGTTTTTTGATTTCCTGTTTTAGCATTCTAAACTCCCATGATGTATGTGACATATTTTGGGGGATGTTAATTCTAACAAATGTAGATCTGCACAGAACTGCTCAACTTTTGCCTCTTCAACATCAGTGTTTGGGGCAAAAACTTGTATTACTATGATATTGAACAGTTTGCCTTTTCAAACACATATCATTTGATCATTTTTGAGATTATATCTCACTACTGCTTTTCTCACCCTTCCATGAGGGTTAATCCATTTCTTGTAAGGGATTCTTGCCTGAAGTAGTATATGTAATAGGGGAATTAAGCAGCACCATGGAGAGAGTGCTCAGTCTAGAGTGTGGAAGACTCATCTTCCTGAGTTCAAATCCATCCTCACACATCTAAACCACAATACCCTGAACAAGTCACTTAATACTGTTGTTTACCTCAGTTTCCTCATCTGTAAAATGAGCTGGAGAAAGAATGCAACCCACTTTAGTTTCTTTGACAGAAATAAAATAAAAACAAACACAAAAATCCAAAACCCAAATTGGGTCATGAAGAGTTGGATAGAATTGAAATGACTGAAGAACAAAAGTATATATAATGATCACCTGAATTAAATTCACCCTTTCCTGTCCATTTAAGCTCAGTGACATCCAAAGTATGAATTGTTTAATCTATTCATCTTCTGCTTGACCACATTCAGTTCATCTTAATTCAAAGATTTTACAGTCCTATACAATATTGATCTTTAAGCATCAACTTTCCTTTTGTCACCAGACATAATGCCCTACACTAGTTTATACTTGATCCTGATGATAATGGGAACTCATGGAGTAAATGAGTGAAGCTGATATCCATAGATGTACACTTTAAAAAATCACGTTGGCAGCTGAATTTTGGACAGATTGAAATGGAGAGAATGTAAATATGAAGAACATTTTGAAAGCAACTAAAACAGTACAGGTGAGAATTGATTAGCTGAACCTACAATGGAGTTTATGTGAGTGAAGAGAAGGTGTTGAGAAGGAAAATGCTTTTGAAGTAGAAAAGATAAGATTTGCTAAGAGATAAGATATATGAGGTGAGTGAGACACTGAGGATGATAGCAAGAATGTTTCAAACCTGGCTTGATGGAGTAATGGTGGTGCTTCAAAAATGTAATGGAAATAAGAGAAAGAAGGAATTTGTGAGGGGAGGTTGCAGGGAGAGAGATATTTTGAGTTCTGTTTTGGATACAATGAGTTTAGAATACTTATGAGACTTCCAGTTGCAGATTTCCAAAACATGCTTGTGATTTGTGAATACCTCAGAGCAGAGATTAGAGTTGGGTAGGATCCAAGACAGAGCATTGTGAGGTTAACAGATTTACTATGAGTGATAAGAAAGAGGAACCAGAAAAGGGACCTTTGAAGAAAGGTTTAGATAGGTAGGGAGAGAATAAGGAGAGATCATTGTTATGAAAACCTAGAGGTGAGAGAGTATCCAGGAGCTGAAGGGGATCAGCAGTAACATGCTGCAGGGAAGTCAAGAAAAATGAGGATTGACAAAAGACCATTCATTAGATTTGCCAGTTAAGAAATCATTGGTAACTTTGGATAAGAAAATTTCAGTTAAATAATTAGATGGAAGCTAGATTGCATAGCAATTTTCTTAATGTCTGTCTTATTCGAAGATAGCCATAATCTCATATCTGATCTTCTATTCAATCTATTGTGATATATTGCTTTGGTTGAAGTATATAAAGAAAAATTTTAAAGACAGGAAACTTGAAAAAGAGGGTATTTTATAGACTCTTATTTTACCTATTAGATTCAAAGCATGGTGCAAGGCACACAAAGATTTAAAAAATGACAGTACAGAATTGCTCCTCAAGGCTCTTGCTATCTAAAAGGGTGGTGGTGGGTATTTGATTGCGCAAAAAAATATTTTGCTAAGTAGAATGTAAGAAACGCAAAGAAGACATCTAGATAAAATAACAGTAATATGAAAAGGAAGAAACTGGTATAGTAAAAAGACTGCTGCATCTAGAATCAAAGCATTTATATAATAAACCTTGATAATTGCCAGTGGTTCTGGGGCCTTGGGATACTACCGATAAAATGAATACTGTTGTAAGGATTTGAGCTATTAAAAAGATTCTCTAGGAAAGGGACCAAATGAAGTTATTTATGGAATAGGGAAAAGCAAAGATCGATGCACTTTCTAAAAATTTTAAAAAAGTAATTATTTTTGTCTTTTCCAAAGTTGCCAAACAACTTTTTTTATATACCTGTGTACTTGGAAATAAAGAAACAATATAATAGATAATTCTAGAGTTCTAAGGTTAAAGGGGCCAAACTCTTGTTTTGAAAATTTATTTGTGACAATTATTCATTTCTATGGGCATTAAAATATATAGAATTTTTAATAGAGTAATCTGGAAGTAAAGGATAAAAATAAGAAAAAGAAACATTCTGCTTAATTCAATATTTGTAAATATGTAGTTAAAGCCAAAAAAGCTGTTTATAGATTTTTGTAGCAAGTTTACTGGTAATTGCCAAAAACTGGAAGCTATCTAAGGCTAAATACTAGTAGAATAGTTAAATAAACTCTAATACATTGATATAATGGAATACTATAATGCAATCAAGAATGATAAAAATGAAAAATGTTTAAAATTTTATAAAATTATACAGAGGCAGAAAAGAAGAAACATAAGAACAGCACACATATTAAGGCCATATAAGAGTAAATTAAATGGGAATGATTAGATAAAGAATATCGATGAAAATTTAAAGACAAAGTAACAGATAACTCGTGTATTTATTTTAAGTGTATGTTTTTATAAATCAAGGTTGATTATATGTACTGATTTTAAAAATTGGATTTGTAATAAGTCATTGGAAAGAAAATGCATTTGAGGGAGTGAGGTAGTATATAAAACCCTGGGCCTGAAGTCAGGAAGCACTGAGCTCAAATTCTAACTTAAATACTTACTAGCTTTTTGACATTGGTCAACTCACTTAATTTCTGTTTGCTTCAGTTTTATATTTGTCCTCAAATATAAAATTGGCTTAATTATAGCATCTATCTTCTTCTTGTGAGGATCAAATGAGATATTTGTAGTACACTTATCACACTGCATGGCACATAGTAGACGCTAACTATATAAATGTTAACTCCTATTATTATTATTTCTATGTTATTTTCTAAATACTTTTTCAAAGTTATTATTTTGTCTTTCCCAAAGTTTCCAAACAAGTCTATTTTGATATACCTGTCCATGCATGCCATTCCTAATTAGTGATGGAGGAAATAGCTGCCTACACAGCCAGATTAGCCAAATCAACCTGGGTGATTAATGAGGTTGTGAATGGTGCAATCATATCTCTTACTTTTTATTTTTAATAGGAGAAATGGAGAGTTTTATTAACTGAAGTCTTTGTCTGTTATGTTGGAACAAGTTAGCTGTGAAAAATTTATTTCTTTGGATATACCCTTCTATTAAATGTAGAACAAGGGAAATTTTTCAAAGTAATTTTTATTGAGATTCAAAAGGAAATCTAATGTCTCTCCATAATTTGTTCTTTTTTATTATTATTATTTAATTGTTTTTATTTACCAGATATATTGCATGGGCAATTTTACAACATTGAGAATTGTCAAATCTTTTCTTCTAATTTTTCCCCTTCTTCCCCTCCCCCCCAGATGGCAGGTTGACCAATACATGTTAAATACTGCAATTTGTTCATTAAATTGTTTGGATTATTTTTCCTAATAAGATGTTTCAGATTTTCTTCTATTTTTCATTATTTTTATTTTATTTTATTATTTCTTAGTGTCTTTTAATGTAATTTGATTCCTCTTACCCAAATCCAGTTTTTAAGAACTTATTTTCTTTTTTAAAATTTAAAACCAATTTCCAATTGGTTAACTTTCTTTTAAAAATTTTCTAATTTTATTTTCCCCTTAATTGTCCTCTATCTCTCTTTTTTGATTTTTGAATTTCCTTTTAACTTCTTCCTTGAACTCTTTCTGGGTTTGTGACCATTTGGTGTTACTCTTTGGGAGAGTAATGACTTTTTTTTCTAGCTTCATTTATATTTGTGGGGAGCCTAGTCTCTAAAAAAAGAGAAGCAATTTCCATGTTGTCTGGCTTATTAGATCATCATATTGGAATTCTGGAGGAATTTCTTAATTCTAAATTAAGTTGGTTCATAGCTAGTGTTTCCCTAAAGAGGATGAACAAAGTCCCTTTTAGGAAGGTACTCAATGTAGTTATTAATTTATTCCACCATAAAAGAAATACTTGAAAAAGAGACTTATAAACATACATTAATAAATACTTAAAACATGAAAGTTATCCATCAGACATTATACAACTAAGGGAAGTTGATAGTTAAAAAAACTAAAACATTAGAAAAAGAGGCAGAAAATTGAGGGAAAATCTTTGCAACAAGTTTTGTTGATAAAGATAAGATAGATAGGGAACTAAGTCAAATTTATAAGAATAAAAACTATTACCTAATTGATAAATTGTTAAAAAGATATGAATAGTCACTTTTCAGATGAAGAAATACAACCAACCAATAATAGTCTTATGGAAAATGCTCTAAATCATTAATAATTAGATAAATGCCTATTAAAACAACTTCAAAACATTATCTCATACCCACAACATTGGAAAAGTTGAAAGAAAAGTGACAAATGCTGGAGAGGTTGTAGGAAAACAGGTGTGTATTGTTTGGAATTGTGAATTAGTCCAGCCATTCTGGAAAGTATTTTGGAACTATGCACAAAAAGCTATTTCATGTACATATCCTTTGGCTCAGCAATACTTTCAGACCCATTCCCTAAAGAGATTAAAGAAAGAGAAAAAACGCCCTAATGTTCAAAAATATTCATAACAGTTCTTTTTCTGGTGACAAAGAATTGAAAATTAAGGAGGTATCTATCAATTGAGGAACCATTGAATAACATGGCATGTGAATAAGATTTATTACTCCCCTATAAGAAATGATCAATTGAATGATTTCAGAGAAATCTATGAAGATTTGAATGAACTAATATAAAGTGAAATGAGGTGAAACAGGAGACTGTACGGACCAGAACAGGCAATTATGGCACAGTGTATAAAGCTTTGGGCTTGGAATCAAAAAGACTGAACTTCATGAGTTCAAATCTAGCTTCAGACACAATTTGTATGAATCTGAGCAAGTCAGTTGACCCTTTTGCCTCAGTTTGCTCATATAGAAAAGGAAACAGCAAACCATTTTTGTATTCTTGCCATGAAAAATCAGGCATAATTGAAAGGACTCCACAAGAACACACCTACACAGCACACGCACACACACACAACACACACACACACAGAGAAGAATAATATGACTAATAAAGCAATACGTTTTTTTTTTTTTATTACACATGTTTGAAATAGGTTTTGCTTTTCTTTCTTTCTCAATGGGGAGAGGAAGGAGTGGAAGGGATATATTTTGGACAAGAGAAATGAAATAGAATTTTTAAAACTGCTAAAACATGAAACACATTGTGACTGCTAAATGGGCATTTTATTTTCTCCTTTGATCTGTCTTGTCTGAGAAATTCATTCAAAGTTCATCTCTTCTGACAAGTCAGGGCAATTATTAGGTTCATTGTCCTGCTAGTGGACATTTCCTCTGAGAAGTTATGCCAATGAGCCCACCAAGTCAGAAAACTGTGCTCAATTCCAGGAGTTCCCTAGCTAACTAAAGCTGGTAGCAAGGTTAAAAAACCGATGTGAAGATCACTGTTTGGTTACTTCTAGTCAAGGAAAGAAAACAAAACACAAGGGTTAGTTAGAATATTGGAGTCTAATCTCAGAATTATCTACACTAGTATATCTTTGCTTTCACATGTGGGTAGTCACCATTGCTACTGGTGGGAGATGGGAGGGGAAAGATCTCTCTCTCCTTTCCTCCAACCGATGTCCTAATGTCCCTAATGTAATGAATATCCCAGAGTTACACACTCAACAGATGATAAGAGAGTGAAAACAGAATTATTCATTTTAGAGTCTATTTAATTGGCAGCTCATCCTGCTCATCATATTTATCACACTCTTATCCAAACTCATGATGTGGAGGAGGGGCAATCACTTGAGGATCACTCAGAGGCTTTTGATTAGCTATGTCTTTTTTATCAAGAGGCTTATTGGAAATGGTCTAGGTCACATGTAGTTCCAGAGGCCCATACTCACCAGAAGTTAGCCATTGTTAATGAAGGAACATAATGAAAATTAAAGAAAAATTTCTGACCTAAATAAGCATTTAGATCAAACAATAGAATTCAATTAAAGTTAAAAAGATATCTTTGAAGGTTTCTCTAGCTGCCTGGTTAAGTGGAATTCGTTGCCCTTTAATTCTTTCCTATCTCCAATTATTTTATTCCAACAAGCAGGAGGGGGAGGGTGATTGATGATGCTTGTCCTTCATTTTTGAAGGGGATCAATGACATCATGGGTAGTGCTTTGACTTGCTCTTGAGATGAATTTAAGTGAGACAGAGTTGTCAGCCCCACTCTCTCTTACAGAATCGTTGAAGTTCAAATGAGAACAATTGGCCATGGCTCAGCAGGCAGCGGATGATCTTGATATCTTCAATGTCTGACCAAACTCTAAGCCCTGCACAGCCTTCTGCTATCTCCGTGGTTTCTCTTTCTGCTAGAAGGATGGGGGAGCTTTCTCATGTTAGGGATAGGTATCTCCCTAACTTACCTATATGTCTGAGGACTGGTGTTTATCCTCAACCTAGTTTAGCTCCTTTTCTGAGAGGGTTTGCTGTGTTGTGGTTATATATGAGAATTGGGTAAAGGTGAACACCAAAGGTGAATAAGTAGCCATGAAAAGGACCCAGCAAACCCTCCTATCAGAGGTATTATCCCTCCCTGAATACCTCATAAACCTGGTGGTGATGATGATGGAGCAGTAGATAGTGTTGGACTTAAGATGAACAGAGTTCAAATCCTTCATCAGACTTATTAGTTATGTAGCATTAGGCAAATCCCTTATTTTCTCTGATTCTCAGTATCCTTTTTTAATCAAATGGGAATAATAGGAACTATATCCCAGAATTATTGTGAAGATCATATATACATATATAAATTGCTTAATATCTATATATAAATTGCTTAGCAAATTTTAAAGTGTGATAAAATGATAATTATTGTTATGATTATGATGATTCTTATCTATCTATTAAATCCCTTTCAAATGCTATCTCTAGAATACATCCCTGTTCTCCTGCTTCCCTGGTAACAACATACAATAATGCACTTTGTTTTATATCTCAGGAATTTGTTATATTTTTATTAATTAAAATTATCTATATAGGACTTTTGCTCTACTGGATTGTAAGGTCCATGCAAGTATCTCCTTTTATGTATCCCTATCACCTACCACAGTGAACACAGTAGGTTTTTAGGAAATGTTTGTTGAAAAAGGCAAATGACAACTATTTTATATACATTAAAGTAGATGCTCCCAGCACCTAAACAACTTTCTGGGAAAAAGCTTTTGCTGTCATGTAGTGAGGCCTGATGGCCCAAGTTCAGTTTCCTAAAGGTCTACTTTTTTTTCCCCCAAGGCATTAGTTTACACTTTGGGAAACTCCCATTTGATGAACAAGGCAAAGTAAAAAAAAAAAAAAAAAAATTAGGATACAGTCACAGAGTCATTAGAATGGGCCAAAAGCTGCTTAGAAGAACTGTATGACTCTGCAAGCCAGTATCTCTCCTCAAAATGAGTGGTGGGGAATTTTAGTGTGAGATCACTGAAGAGGAAATGAGGGAATTTCAAAACAGTTTCATCAGTGTCACTTGCTTAAACCACATTTGAGTCTTACCACATCACAATGCTTTGCAAATGTTAAAATGTCTGATTTACATCCTAGTAATAACCCTGTAGAGATTGCTAGTGACTTGCACAGGATATGAACTTGGTCCAATAAAAGCAAATGTAATCATGTGCAATGTGTCCAGTGCACAGATAGCCACCTTGTAAGAAATCTCTGACAGCTGGAATACAAGCATTTCTGTTTTTTTTTTTTCTTTTAGTTGGGAGGGGTGCCTCCCTCATTTTTTCCTTCTTTCTTTCCATATTTCTCCCTTGTTCTCTCTTCCTGTCCTTTTCCCCTCTCTCTTCTCTTCTTTTATCTATTTCTATCTGTCCATCTGTTCTCATCTCAATCCATTATTTCTCCAGCCATTCTTCCAAACATTTCTCTCTCTTGCTCTTCCCTCCCCTCTCATTTGCCTATCTGTAGATATCATCTTTAGAATGAGGATAATAATAGCATCTACCTTCTAATGTATGCACCCCTTCTCAATCATATATTTATGCAGATTTCATATACTAAGATTAAGCCTTAGGCAAACTTATAAAGTTTACAAAATGTAAATCTATATTCCTTCCACTCTTCCTTTCAATAAACTAATCCTTCTCTCTTTAGAGAAGGCAGTCCTCCAATCCTCCTCCACCCCAACTGTCCTGTTAAATCTTCACTAAGCTTCTCTGCTTCACAAAAGTTTCCCAGTAAGAAAGATAGTATCTCAGTCAAGCTGTTTTTCAAACTGTGACATATGCATGGTAGTTACACTAACTCAAGACAACATATCTCCCAGGACTTCACATCACATTTGTTTTGCAGCTTTCCAGTGCCCTCATTATGTACTAGTATGACATCTAGGATTATAAATTATGGGTTGGAAGGAACCTTAGAGGATATTTACTTAATCAGTACTTTTTACTAATTTTTTTAGATAAACTAAGAGCCAATGATTTGGCCAAAGTCAAACACTTTTATATTAGAATTTTCTTTGTTTATATATTTTATTATTGTGTTAGATTGTAAACACCATGAGAGAAAGGAATATTTCTTGTTTAAACTTCATATCTCCCTCATGACTTGAAAGAATGCTCTGCATACTATAGAAAATAATGTCTTTTTATTGAATCAAATACCTATCCTCTGATGACTAATTATGCAGGACAACACAAAGCCTAGAGCTCACATTTATGCTATTCATCAAAAAATACAGACAAGACAATTCAGTACCTCAATAGGACATATTGAAGGAGAAGGAGTGGGAAAAGAAAGAGTAGTTCCCTCAGAACCACAAGTGTTTCAGGGGGATTTTATCATTTTGGCACAGATACATGAGGCAACAGGAACCTAGCCTCAGTGCTATGATACAGGAAAACTTGAGTGAGTGAGTTGGAAATATAGTGAGGATAAGCAGCAAGGAGTAACCCTGTTTACTACTCTGGATATATCCTTTGCCATATGGATGTTTTGGTGTTATTCTCCTTGATCTTTCTGAAATAAAGAGCCTGATTAAGTTTGGTGCTAACAATTGCTGCCATGGGGTGGCATGTGACAGTTTTGAAGAAAATAATGGTTTTAGCTAATTTGTAGTTTGAGGGAAATCAATACTTTCCTCAAACTACAGATTAGCTAAAATCATTATTTATAATTGCTTGTCCATACAATCTGTATTTGTATGTCCATAGAAAGTCACTTTATATATTTGAGTCTCAGTTTTCTCATCTTTAAAGTGAGGGTGTTGATTAGATTTATCTCTAAATTCCTTTCCACTGAGAGTAATATATATGAGAGTAATATATGTGTGTGTGTGTGTGATATAATATATTATAATAACTTTATACATTTGAGCCTCAGTTTCTTCATCTTTAAAGTGAGGGAGTTGATTGGATTATCTCTAGATTCCTTTCTACTGAGAGCAGTATATAGATCTTGATATATAGATGTAGATAAATAAATCTATGTCTATCTATATACTCACAGCAATTTGGTTGTTGACACTTTTTTTTTTCCCTCCTCTTCTGAACCCACCCAGTTTTCAAGTTTTCATATCACTTGAGTTGAATATGCAAGAGTTGTTTCTCTTTGGTTGGCTAGGAGCCCCAACATTTTTATACTGCTCTCTTTAAACTCTTCCTTTCTACTCTACACTTCATATCCATCTATAGTATCTACCGATATATATTCAACTCTCTGTTTAAGTGAAAATAAAAGGGAATAAATTGACTAAACAAGATAATTCTTGTTAATATACTAGCTTAAAAATCCTACAAAGTCAAATAGAAGTGAATAGTGATTAGTTATTTAGGAAAACTGGAAATTTCAACAACATTGAGATCAGTGAGGAGATACTGTTAATCAGGGGTACCTTTTAGTAGCTGATCATCAGTTTGATTCTGAACATCCCTTGAAGAGACCATTAGCCAAGACCAGCTCTGTTCTGTCAGTATTTTTAAACATCTCCCCATTTTTGTTCTCGGCTCCTCCTGCTTTAGGCATTGGTGATGCACTCTAAGTCTGTACCCATGGAGCTATTCCATCCCGATTACACCAGGTTTTGTTCCCTCTCAGCCTGTGATTTAATGTTCAGCCTGTGATTTAATGCTAATGCCACTAACGTCAAATGGGGCCATCCTCAAAATGAATGAGGGATTCTGAGAGCGGCTCCAAGATTTCCCTGGGTGGTGCCAGGACAAGCCCATTGGCTGCAATGCTGAACGCCTCCCTTTGTGTCACTCGGGAAAGAATGTCTGCTGACACTCTTCCTCCTCCACAAACCCTGAAAAGTCCCGCTTCTCTCCAAAGTATTGTGCAATATTTTAGAGTTCACCATGACTACCAGTCATAAGATTTGGGGAGGAGGGGGAAATATTGTTTATCTATTATCTTGAGACCAATGCTATGCCTTCAATGATTAGATTTTTTTTTTTTCCCCTTGAAAAGTGGACTTCAGATGGAGAAAATAAACATTGGCGAGCAATTGCTTAAGGTGAAATGGTTTCTCATCAGATTTCCTCTAATGTAGATACTATGTGGTGGATTGGGCTTGCCTATATGAATTAAGATTCGGATATGGATGCTAGACATTAACATAAACTCTGATTTAACTAGAGACTCATGTCAGACCAGTGTCGCAGTTGTTCTGACCAGCAGAAATATTTCATTTACATGCTTTTCAAAAGGTAGCAATATCAAATGATCGAAACATGTGCTGTATGTTTCTTACAATCCTGGTATAATATCTAAAAGATTGTGCTATTGGAAATGAATCAGGAGGTGGGAGTGCTGACAAAATGCTTGAATACATGATTCTATATTTACAGGACTGTATCTCATTTTTAATAGAACTTGTCCAGGGAAGTATTCCAAACAAGTTGCAAACGGCTGAGGGAGGGGGTGTTAATATTTCAAGCAGGTCTGTAATTTTACAATTTTAGTTTAAGTCAATTTTGTTACTACCTAGATAAGTCTGTCTATTCCGCCCCCCCCACAGATTCTTCTCTCTCACCTAAACAGAGATACAATTCTTCCTTTTCTTTCTCAGTACTCTCCTGTTTCCATTTAAATGATTTCTCACACCTAAGAGGATTATTAAGAATTTCTCCATAGGAGAGAGTCAAACCTTGGCTACCCACTTGAATTAAGAATTCATGGAAAGGTGAAGATACGTGTGTGTATCTTTCCCAGAACATCTTATCAACTTTAAGATTTTTTAAAAAAATGTTTAGAAAGATTTAAAAATTAGTTTGTGGAGGAATTGGAGTGGTCATAAGAGGGTACGAATTTCTAACTTGCAGATGGTAAATCTTTTCTGTAGTTAAAATAATGATAATAATGATGATAATGATGGTACAAATACTGACATCTTTCACTGGTAGAGAAATGCATAAAAATAAAGATAAACAAGGAAGGGGGAATGGAAACATAGGAGATATCAGGAACAAGGCACTGGAGAACTCCCTGATAAAATGGAGCAATTTACAAAACATTTATGGGTGCTTTTAAGAACTGTGAATTTGTCAAGTGTTATGAACCAGCAAGCAGTAGGCAATAGAGGGAATGTCTTGAGGAAAAAAAGTGCTCTCTAATGCTCACCAAAAATCTCTACAGGAGTTATTCCAATTGCTTTATCCTCCCTTTCCCATTCCTCACTCCCCTTACCCCCAGCAATATGAATGCTCTTTTGGAAGATTTTCCTCTTTTGGAAGGTGCAAAGTCATATAGTGAATTACCCCTGAAAATTCCAAATATTCTTTTCCTGAAAATAGAACAGCTAATAGTCCAGGCCTTCTTTTCTCTGTTCCTACTGTGTTACTATCTGTAGATATGATTTATATTTCCATTTGATCAAGGACTCTCCCAAACAGACAGTTGTCTGAAGAGATATAGATAGTACCATAACTAGTTTCCCAAGAAATTTCTCTGTCTAAAAATAACAAAAGAGTGACTTTTGTCACTTGAGCTACTCTTAATGATTGAAATATGTGCAAATGAGAAAGTATAAATTAATTGAAATAAATTTAGACCTTGGAAGAATGGTCATCTAGTTAACATTAATGACACATGAAATTGATCAGGGATTTATAAAATCCAAGATGTATTTTTCAGATGAAATAATATATGTTAAAGGTATATGAGCCAAAAAAAGCTGTTATAAGAAGGCAATGGCAATGTGCAATAGAAATATACCATCATGACCACAATCTGACCTATTCAGAACCAGAATTTGGTTGTGGATCCAGAGAAAATAAATTCTGGTATGATTTCAAATTATTATTATTTTTTAATGAATAGGTTAATTTTTGAAAGAAAAAATTTCTATGTTTTCAGAGATTTAGAACATATGAACAAATATACTTCAAGGGACTGAATTCAATTAAACATTTATTAAGTATTGACTATGTACAAGACATTCTCTATGTACAAAATCAACAGAAATCTTTGCTCTGTTTGCCTTTTTGACTTCTCTAATGGTTAATTTATGGCAGATTTATTAGTGGAAACAGATTATGTCTCTAGCTTCTGATTCTTACTCTACCTCCCAAAATGATTCTATTATTATTATGCGATCATCATAATACTCACCATTATTATTGTTGAGGGTGTGCCCAGAAAAAACTTGATCAAGATTAACAAGGGTAAAGATGAAGATCTTATTCTATTAATCTATTAAACTCTTTCCTATAATGAGGTATAAACTTCATTGACAGAATGTTCAAGACTTTGTCTTGACATTGATCTGGTATCTTTGATCAAGTATTAGTTCTCCTTGCATATTCTGGATGAATGACTGATTCCTAGATAATTTTAAAGTACCTGGGCTTCAACATCCCTACGGATTAGGCCCTTGATATGGGAAATGGACAGAAACTGAGGGAAAGCATGGTTGAGAGATGAAGGTAGGTCTCGCTTTCCTAATGGTGCAAGTTCCACATCTCTGAGTTCTTCCTGGGAACTACCTAGCCCTAGAAATGGTAGCAAATAGGGTTAATAATAATAGTATTGAAGAGTTTCTGAGTAGTAAAGGAATGCTAGAACCTAGTAAGAATAGAAGCTGAAAAAAGTGATGGGGTGGAACTATAATGTTTAAGAAAAAAACCTGCTTTCTTCGACTAAACATTATGAGTCATGAGGATTGTGTAGGTCTCTGGGTTGAAGGGAAGGGACTTGACTTCACTGACCCAGTTTTTCCTATAGTTAGCAGGTCTTAATTTTAGAATAGCTTTATGTCTAGACTAGAGATACTGTATGGTTTTCTAGGGGAGGCAGGGCTTAACACAGGGATAGATTGCTCAACTCTTTGGTATTTCTAATTTTTCCCCCATTGGCTGAATAAGTTATGGTACATGCACGCAATGGAATATCATTGCTCTATAAAAATGGTAAACAGGCTGATTTTAGAAAAGCTTGAAAAGACTTACATGAACTGATGCTGAATGAAGTGAACAGAACCAACGCTAGCAACAAGATTATATGATCAACTGTGATGAACTTGGATCTTTTCAACAATGAGGTGATTCAAGGCAATTTCAATAGACTTGTGATGGCAAGAGCCATTAGCATCCAGAGAGAGAACCATGGTGACAGAATGTGGATGATAACTTTGTATTTTTACCTTTTTGTTGCTGCTATAGTTTATTTGCTTGGTTTTTTTTTTTCTTTCTTGTGATTTTTCTTTCTTTTTTTTTTTTTGATTTGATTTTTCTTTCACAGCACAATGAATATGGAAATATGTTTAGAAGAACTGAATATGTTTAGTCTGTATTGAATTACTTGCTGTAGAGAAGAGGGAGAAGAAAGTGAGGGGAAAATTTTGGAACATAAGGTTTTGCAAGGGTGAATGTTGAAAACTATCTTTGCATGTATTTGGAAAAATTAAAAGTTATTAAAATAAATAAATAAAATGTTATTGAAGTTTTTAAAAAATATTTTTCCCTTTTTGGGAAAAAAATGCAACAACCCTAGAATAGGTGCCTGGGATAGGTAAAAGCCAGTAGGAGGAGGAAGAAGAATTATCTATACCATTTATGAACTCAGGTGTAAATCTTGTTGTTTTTCTACCGTCTATTATGGTTAAGTAAAACCCATCTCAATGTATCATTAACCTATGCTTACATGACAACTTAGACACTTATAATTTTTATGTAGAGGCCAAGACATGGACTGTACTCAGGAATGACCTTCTCTGAGAGGAGAAACATGTCAAATACATCTTTTGTAAGAGGCCTCTAAGATTGAACTCAGTGTAGACTCAGAACTGTTGTTCTGCATCATGGATTACATTATGAAAGTCTATTTAGTGTTTTCCTATGAAATTGAGTTCCCATGTCTATCCTATTCTGCTTAATGCTCTTGAGATAATTTTCAGTAATTAAAAACATTTTAGACCTTCTGGAGGTAGTTTTATCCTTACAATTTTTAATCTTTCTCTGAAACTGTGTCAAGTCTGAACACAATTTTCTCGATTTTCTTGAATTACAAAATTCAAAAGCAAGTCTTAGTCAAAGTTTTGATAATATTTTACTCTCCTCTTTCTCCTCTTCTTCCTTCTCCTTCTCCTCTTTCTCCTCATTTTCCTTTTCCTTTTCCTTTTGCTCCTCTTTCTCCTCCTCCTCCTCTTCCTCCTCCTCCTTTCCCTTTTCTTCCTCCTCCTTTTCCTTTTCTTCCTCCTCCTCTTTTTCCTTTTCCTCCTCTTTCTTTTTTTTCTTCCTCTTCCCCCCCCTCCTGCTGCTGTTGCTAAGTTACACTCAATCTTATTTGGTCCCTTTGCCTAGATGATTTTCCTGAGCCATGGCTGTTGTGCATTTTACAACTTCTTAGAGCTGCAGATGAGAGCTGAATGTCAAAGATTGATGAGCAGTCCTAAAAAAGCTTCCACAAGCCTTCACACCAGAGGTGCTAGTCCCCTTTGAATACCTGATAGATCCCAACAGTGAGTTGGGGAGAAAGTGTTTACCCCAAGCATGAGAAGGCCTCTTCTCCTTCTGGAGAAAAATATGTAAAAGAAAGATGGAGGCTGATAACTTTTCTCTCTCCACTGTGCTGCCTCCCTTCTTATTCCCTTATTTGAACTTTGTTCCTCCTCAAACTTACTTTTAAAAATACTTATTTAGCTATATATACATTGCTTCCATGTGGCTCTTTCCATCCCAAAGTAGAATTCAGCTTCCTGAAGGCAGGAACTTTTTTGTACAAAGGCAACAACACTGAATTTGGAGTGAGGACAAAAGCTTTGTTTGAATCTTTGCTCTGCCATTGGTAGCTGTGTAACCTTGATCAAGTCACTTTAACTAACTTTCTAGGCCACATTTTCTCGTATTTAAATTGATTGGGTTGGATCCACCTTTTGTCTGGGTTTCCATGACTGTCATATTTATTTTTTTATATTCTTAGCATCAAATAATTCCTTGTATATAATAGATCTTTATGAAATAGCTATTAAAATGAATAGGGTTAAATTATTCCAAAAATGAATACCAGAGGGTGTTGTTGGTATCATATATTGATTTTGTAGGACTTGATTGGGATGACCTTTCAGAGTTTGGTTGTGAAACCCTTGAAAGTAAATGGAAAATAACAACAAAATTATATTGATGACATAAATAAAAGTAATATATTTTAAATACCTAAAATGGTATTAAAAATATTAAGAGGGATTTATAGGAAGAAGTATAATGAATTTATAATAACCAGAAAGAAATGGTTGTATTATATACATTATATTCTATTCTATTGTATTTATTACATAAATATTTTACATTTATGTAAATTCCATATCAGCATTTGGGGGAAAATGTGTGATACTTTATCAGTAATATTATTGAATTCAGTCTCTTATTCTTGGTTCTGTTGGCCACCTTAGATATAGACTAATGAAATAATTATTACATTTGAAAAACTGGAGCCTTATCAAGCTTGGAAAGGAAACCAATGAACACATTTGATGATAATTTAGCTTTTAGCTAACTAAAGCCTTAAAATATTGTGATGAAATATTAACATTGACTTTCCCTTAGAACCATCACTGTGATGAGGGCAAATAGTGACATTATGATAGTATAGTAGAAAAAGTCCATCTGTTGAGAGAATATTTGGGTTCTAATCTTGGCTCTGCCATGATCTTACTTCATGAGCTTTGGGGTAATTATTGCACCATTCCAGGCTTCAGTTTACTCAAGTATATAATGAAAGGGCTAGATTCCATCATCTCTAGAGTCCCTTTCAGTTCTCATTCCTATGATTATCATTCTTTTTATGGGGCTCCTGTGGGTAAAGCAAAAGAATATATCTGTGAAGTTACTTTCAGGAGGAAGAATTTCCCCCTTATTGTTAAACCTCATTCCTTTCCCTTTTATGTCAAGTTAACTGCTTCTGGGTATTGTTATCCATTTTTGGAAAACTGTTCACTGAAAATTACAGATGCACTCGGTCTTTCCCACACCTCTGTGTTTAATCTGAGTTGGTATCTCTGGCTTTCAGTGGGAACCCACCCACTCTAGCATTCACCTGAATACCTGCTTTCACAGAAATTATACAAGGAGATAAATAATTAGTCATGCTAATAACTGCAAAAAGTATTGCAGAGGTGGTTCAGACCCCTAATTGGAAGCCGGAACAGGAGACACGACTCTATAATTAGCACATCACACTATAACTTTAAGTCGGTCATGTTTAGATATCTCCTTGCTTTCACATAGCTGTCTATATCCCTAAGTAAAATGGTAAAGAACACATGACCTGCCAGGGGCTAACAGAATGGCACAGTGTAATATTTTGCAAGTACTATGTATGTGCACATTTCATTAATTAAAAATTAATTATAAAGGCAGGTGACGTTACTTTTAAACAGTCACAATTTACTTAATGACTTGCACATTTTAAAACATATGTTATTTTGGTGTTGACTTTTGTCAGCAGGAAGCTTTAATGCATAAGAGATACCACTGAGCAGTAATTGGTATAATGTACTCATTTGAGCAGGAATTAGGGGAATAGGCTAGGCTGAACTTGTGACTGGCACATAGTAGGGCTTTAAATATTGGTTGATTGGGTTTGCTGAATTTCTCATGGGACTCTGCATATATATGTATATATGTATGTATGTACATATGTATGTGTCTATCTATACACATATATAAATGTATATATACACAAACATACCATCAGGGTTTCCTGGAAATATATGTGATACATATAAATTATTACATATATAAACCACATATATGTGTATGTGTGTATAAATATATATATACATATACATGTATATTTCTATATATGTTTTACATTCTTTGGTCAACTGGTCAAAGGCATGTCTGACAAATCACTTCCAGGTTATTATATCTTAAAAAAAAAATCAACAATCCCCCAAACCATATAATCCTCTAGGAACAGTTGTGTCCTATTCTCCACTATGGAAAGCCATCAAAGTCTTTTTTGACAACTATGACATGAAATACTGGAGACAGTGCAGAAGGATGCAGTCTTGTACCTAATGACCTTGTGCTGATGGGAGAACAGAAACAGCTCATTAGAATGATTTAATGTGGTATTTTGTTAAAACTAAATCAAAATAATCTATGGAATGTGGCTCAGATTCATCTGAACTTGAAACACACAAGACTCTGTGTTATCTCTTTGTTTTCATTTGGAAGCTAAATGGAATTCTAAATTTGAAATACTACAGAACAGGACACTTGCCAATTTTTCTTTTCAAAAAATATTTCTAAATCATGCACAAAATCTTGGGATTGCTGGATAATAGGAAAATATACACACATATACCACAAGATATCTCTATGAACTGTAGAAGAAACAGAATGAACAAGAAAAACTAGAATATATATATATATATATATATATCCTAGAATTGGGAAGGGTTAATATGTGGGGGAGAAGGAAGATTAATTCAGGAGCAGTACTCCAAAAAATAGTTTATGTTCCCCCTAGGATCCAAAATTAGTACCATCTTTAATAACGATAACTCTGTTTACTTTGGGAGCATATTTTCATAAATGTTTCTCTCATCCCCTCCTCCCTTACCTCCATCTTTTTCACTTACAAATTACGAGGAGAGAAACCCATGATCTTTATCCCTTTTGAGATCATCAAAAATTTGCCAAGCCCATATCTGCTTTATGAAGTCCCATATTTTCAGGAAAATAAAAAAAATGCTAAAAACAATTTTCTTTCTTTTTTAAATTATTTACAGGAGTTTTTAGAGGGTCTTGAAACTATCTCTAGAAGAAGACTCTATCCAATTGACTTCTCTTAGCATTTTTCCCAGATCTTATACAAAAAGTTGAAAACAATTTAATCTGTCTATTTTGCCTTGGGGCTCTTTATATTTTGAGGGCAACCCCAAAAGACTGTAGGTCGTTAAGCTGTGAATTTCCCCAGTAGAGATGGAGGCATTTTTCATTTGCTTTCTTATATATATCAAAGTTCTAGGTTTTATTTTTTCTTTTATATAAATAAAAATGTGTTTAATAGGCAGTTTTAGAGAAATTTGGTGGGACACAAAGGATTTTGTGCTAAAGAGGCAGCAGATCTCACATCTACAATTTTTGGGTGCTTGAATTCTTAATTGAGCATTGTTAATATGACTTATTTTTACATTTAATAAGATATTGTAGTGATGATTCAAGCACCTTTTCAACCAGAAGGGAAGGAAGAAAACTTTATATGTATATATATACTTATATACATATATATATGCATATATATGTATGTATATATGTATGTATATATATGTATATATGTATATATATATGTATGTGTATATATGTATGTATATGTATATATATGTATATATGTATGTATATATGTGTGTATATATATATATATATATATATTTTTTTTTTTTTAAATCCCATATTTCATTTGGCATGCCTCACTCCCTCCCCCTACCTTTCTTTGGTGAGTTTAGGGTCTGAGAAAGATCAGAATGCCAAAAGAAGATCTCCTATCCCTCAGGAACTAAGGTTTTTTCATAATTCTGGGCAAAACAATGCAAAGGGCAGAAGGGTAAATGGATTGGTAGAAAACATGATGCAATATATATTTTTTAATAATCCACGTAAATAAAATCAGATTTGTGTCTTTTTTGTGCATAAATAGGTTGGGTGTACCTACACACATGTGAATAGACAAATAGTAAGTAATACATGCCTATTTTGTAAATATGCAGAATACAAAATTTCTGTATAGGTGACCAGAAAAAAAAAATCCATGTGCAGGAATGAGAAATTACTATCTTTGTGCCTTTAAGGAACATTCCAAGGTCATGCTTGTTGATGGATATTCCATTAATGTAGGTCTTGCTGATCACCTAGGGGGGAAGAAAAAGAATGTCTCAAAATTTCAGAAGGGTCACTGGCAATCACTCCCTCTGGGGGTTCAGATTGAATTAGCTATTTCTTCAATGAGCCAACTCCTGCATATTTAGCTTACAATTGTTAAACTGTGGTGGGCAACCTCGATCCCTACTGGAAGTCCTCTTTTAAAAAAGCATTGGCAAGGAGAAGGCTATTTTATTTCTTTGGCTACTGTTGTAAAAATGCAAAATTTTCTCATGACATTTTGCAAGTTCCAAATTATATCTGGTAAATATCATTGAATCATTTACCATCTGGAATCAATTCAATTGTGGAGGTGGGGAAAGCTATTAATTTGAGCCAATTGCTTAACATGCTACAATACAAAGAAAGATATGGAACCCAAGAAAAAAACATATCAACATTAAAACTTTACAATACCCTCTGCCCACCTTCCCCCCCCCATTCCTCAAACTGATGTTTTCTAATTCACGGAGGTTCAATTCAATTCAGCAAGGCTTGATCAAGCAGCAAAATATAGACACTGAATTAAGTGTTGGCTACACAAAGGCAAAAAACTTTTAGGAAGTTTATTTTTCTACTATGAGGAATCAATCTATGGACAGATAAATACAAGATATAAACAAATTAAAAATAATTTCTAGAAAGAAGTTGGAAGAGGGGCTAACAGCAGAAGGAAACGGAAGGGACTCTTTTTATAGGTATCATTTGAGCTGAGCTCTGAAGAGAATATAGATTACTAGACACAGAAGTGAGTAGAGTGAACATACCAGTAATGGGAGATAGTTCTGTGCTAAATCTCAGGAGTAAGAAAGAGAATGCTCTCTACCAACATTAGGTGCCCATTCAATCATCCAATTAATACAATGCATTTGTTTCTTTTGTCCATGGTGTCATTGGGTTAATTGATACATCTATCTTCTTTGTCCAATACTCAAAATGAAAGTGAAATTACTGCATATAAAAGTTCACGCCATACAATATTGAAATTATTCACTTTTTTTGTGTGTTTACAATGAATGAAAAAGTATGGGGAATTATGAGAGAGGAAAATGCTATTGTATATTATTATAACAATGATTTTTGAATAATAATAACCATCATATCAACATTTTTTCTGGTTTCTTCTATGTAATTTCATTTTTCTTAGAAACAATATAGTTCCTATCATATGCCTTCTTGGGTCCTCTAGTTTTAGATGCTCTTAGTTAGGTGATTAAAAAGGATAATTATTATAGTGGTCTCACTAGCTTTTTTCTCCTTTTGTCTTGGTTGATTTATAATTCTAAAAGTCCATGCCATGCAATATTGCCTTTACAGTTTTGCTTTTGTCATTTTGGTAACCTAGAATCCCTTCATTTCTCTTAGCTTAGAATCTTACCTATCTTCTAAGGCTCATATCACCTACCAGCTCTTCCATGAGATTTTTTCTTTGCCCTTCAATCCCCCAGTATTTGCCTTCTCCATGGGACTTGTTTAATGTGGAGTATTTATGTCATTCTTTTGATTTTCATTATACACTTTTTCATTGTTAGTGATCTTAGTACATTTTTTTATGTATTGTCTTCCCAACTAAAAAGAAAGAGCCATGAGGATAAGGTCCATTTCTAATATTTTTTTTTGCATTCTTCACATAGCATATATTGAATACATAATAAGTATTTGCCAAAAGAGTATCTTGTCTTGTTAGTCAATGATTTGTTTCCTAATTAATTTCTCCATTTGCTTTTCCCCTTTTTTTGCCTCTCAACCTCAAAATATTGTTTGTCCTCACCCCCCCAAATGAAAGTTATTTGAGAGAGAGAACAGCTTCATTTTTGTCCTTATTTCCCAAGTACCTCATACAGTGCCTAGCCCAGAGTTAATACTTAATGAGTTCTTGTTGAATAAATGAATGGATGAATGAATAATGTTGGTCCAAATTAAATGAGTGAATGAATAACATACATCTTCTCATCTTCTAACTCTCTGAACTGTCACCTCCCAGAATTATTGTGTTAAGATTTTTTTTAACATTGAATTACATAATTGAAATTGAGCCCTTTGTAGAAAATTCAGCATTACAAAATAGATCAGACCACAGGTACGTCAGCATTCTATTCCCTAGCCTCAGCAGAAACAAAACAGAATAGCATTATGAAGAAGAGGGAATGGAAGACAGAGGGCATCATACGATGAAAGTTGTCATATTTCTATCTTCTCTTGGAGGCACTGTAGTCATGAAAAGCTTGTTAAGAGAAAACCAATTGATGTGACACATGACTATGATGAACATGGAATAGGAAATAAATAGATTTTTCTTTTTCTTTTAAGAGATGAAAATGAAAGAATAATATTAAAAGTTATATTTTAGAGCTAATGAGCTAAAATTTGAAAAAGTATGAAAAGCTAAGTAGAAAAATAGACTAGAATAAAATATTTGAATATATTAGTGGAGATGATTTCATCAGAAGTATTTTTGAAAAGATAATGGAAAGAAGACTTAATACAACCAGTTTTTTTTTTAACCATCCCTAACTTAGAATGTTCTTTCTAATATATGAGTCTATTGGGATTCTCTGCGAGACCTCCAGATTCAGTATACAGTCCTTCTGAGTGACTGTTCTTGTAGACATAATATTTGTCTATTCAATAATATAAGAGTAACAGTTAGGTAAGGGGCTTGATAGAATATTAAAAGCAACAAATGGCTTTCCTGTTTGAACAAAAGTTCACATTAAGAACATTCTAGTTCTTTAATGGTACAGTAGAAAGGATATCTTATTTGTAGTTAGAAGAAATGGGTTTAAATCGTAGCTCTGATATATTTTTGTCTGAACTTAACAAGTCATTTAAAATTCCTTCATCTCAGTTTCCTTATGTATAATGAAAGGGCTGGCCTAGATGATTTTTAAGATATTGTGGTCTAATTTTATGATTTGATAATTCTATTGGCAGAACCCTTTCTGCTCTAGTTTCTGGTTTTGCCTTAGTTTCCATTATCTCTACTTAAAATTCAACTGAAGAAGCTGAAGGCAACAAGACTATTGAAACTATTGTAATAATCTAGAAGTGTGCTTATAATAACCTAGATTAGGATAAGAAAGGGTAGTTAAAATTAAAATGAATAGATAGAGGAAAGTAATGTAATTAAGACATATCAAGAGGTTTGATGACTAACTGGCTGAAGCTGGGGGAGGGGAGCAAGAAAGGAGAAATGACTGTCCATCTACACCTCTCTTAAGACTTCTATGTTAGGAAGTAAAGGATTTTTCCTCTATCTTGTATAAAATTGTGTTTGTCAAAACACTAAGATTCAAATATGAGCAAATTTTACTGACAAATAAATTCCTGGGATGCTATCATTAAAAGGAGAAATTCTGAAGTATGGTTTGAGGATAGAAGAATCTAAATTGCCATTGCTTTTGAATGCAACTGAACTTTCCTTGTTGATTAAAAAGTCTTTTAAATGGAATGACATCTTACAGAAAGTACTTGCTTCAGTAATCTGTAATTTTCCAAGTTTTATTGTCAACACCTTGGATAATCTTTTGGATTTATTTATCCAATTATTCAATATTCATCTAAAACATTTTTACTCAGCCAATAATATGGTTCTAATGTGCTTAGAATCCAACTGATAAGACACACAATATGAATTTAATGTGTACAAAGCATAGATATACAATCTTTCTTTAGTGATTTTTTTTACCTGAACTTGAGACTATTAACTTTTTTTTGTTTGTTTGTTTTCTGGGAGAAGATGACACAAATATTTGATGCTCCTCTTTTCTTCATCTTCATTTTCAAGTAGAAATGAACTAATGATAGTCAATATACAACTTTCCTAACTACATTATCTCTTTTAAAATCCCATTTCTAAATTGCAAGTCAGACAACTTCTGTAACTGCACCTGCTTGTATGTTTTCTGTAACTGAACTCTTTAAATGAAGACTATGGAGAACATTCCCTTCTCCCCAAATGCCAGTTAGGCATGGAATCCACCCGGATCTTAAATAAATTGAATGTTCACAGACTTCCCTGACATTTTTTCTTTCTGACTTGATGTGACTTTACTCTAGGAAAAAACAAATATGGCAGTGCTATCGTTTTCTTCAGATCCTGATACTTTTATTTACGTAGTGACTAGTGGGAGGTTGTTTGCAAACATAATGGTTTGACATGAAATTTGCACATTCTCATTGATGAGAGGATGTTTTTTAAGTGAGAAAATTTCCCCTGGAGGCATACTTCTGCTTACTTTAAATTCTATAATTGAAAATTGGTGCTTTAAAAACCTTAAAAATGAAGAATATCTTACTGCCTAGTTTTTTTTTATCTATGGAAATATTAGTCAGCAAAAGTCAAATACACTAGCTTTACCACAAGAAGATGAGTACATTGGCCTTGTGAAATGAGCTTTTTGCCCAACTAATTCTTCATCCCCATTGTGTTCCCATCATAAAATGTTCCTTTCTGCTCATAACTAATTACTTACCAGACTTTTCAGAGTTTAAAATCTTGTCTATGATCATAATTCTTAAGCCTTTGGCTAATTTTTCCTTTCCAGTTAATATCTTACCCAAAGAAGAACTATTTCTTAAATCTGTCTTTGGTTGACTAGCTACATGAAGCCAAATAAAGCCTGAGTTATGAATACTGAATTACTTTATGTTGTTACATAATAGAAGCTCTATGCTTTTATTTTTTATTTGGTTAGATATTTGGGTTGGTAAATTTACATTTAAAAATTGTATTTTTGCCTTACTCAAGACTACCAGATAGTTTAATTTTTATTGAAGATTCAGTTTCACTGGTTCAATGAATTAAAATAGCAAATTTTTTATAGACACCAGAAAGATTCTAGACATAAGAACTCAAGAAATTCTTGGTGAATCTGAAATATCAGGAATTTATCTCAAAGGTAAGAAGATTACTATGTTTCAAAATTTAAAGTTCATCTTGAATAACTATTTTTTTTCATAAATTACCACCCCCAAATTAGTTTAAATTACATGAACTACAAAATGAAATGAATTGAATTTTTATTAAATTCATGGTTAACAAGGAATGATTTACAAATATATATTTCAAAAGTTTCCTACAAGATACTCTTCAAATCACTTCAAATATCATAATGCTACTTTTGAATTCATATCACAATGTATCTGAAAGAACATGATTATGCTTAATCATGATTTTGTATAAACAAAATATAGATATAATTATCCACATTAACATAATGTTTAAAGGGTAGAATAATAGATTCAATAAACTGCATTAAAATTTTCAAAGAAGGTAGATTATGCAGTGGATAAAGTAGTGTACCTGAAGGCAGGAAGACTCATGTTCATGAGTTCAAATCTGTCCTCCAACACTTATTAGATCTATAATTCTGGGCAAGTCTCTTAACCCTGTGTTTGTTACAGCAAATCAAATTTATAAATATTCAGAGATATCTCAAATGAAGAATAGAAATATTTATTTTTAGAATCTTGCAAGAAGTGAACATCTCCAGATTAGCCTCCAAACCAGTCTAGAGAGGTTAATTTCCACAAAGATTGAAATGAGTTATATAGTCATGACCACAAGAATAATGCTTGGAAGTAATATGAACTTGTTAAATTTTGACCTGAATTTTATGATGGTTAGTTTTACTGCTTACAACTGTTTACTTTATTTAATTTCCCAGATAAACTAAATCTCAATCTACCTTAGTTAAAGATTTTATAAGAAACCATATAATCCCCTCACAAAGAGATTTGTTTAGAGGTAAACCTAGCCTCTTTGGTTATCCTAGTTTAATGTAATCCATTAAACTAGGATAACCAAAGAGGCTAGGTTTACCTCAGGCTTAGTTAGCTTCTTCTAAGAAGTTAAATAAAGGTCCAGGAGATCAGATATTTCTATTAGAGGAGCAGGTTTTTTTCTCCTTCCCAGAGCCTTAATGATTAATAGAATCTTGAAATTGGGTCTGGAATTATCAAGTGAGAGGTTTAAGTTTGGGGGTTCTCTTCAAATGATTATTCTTGGGAAGTCTTCAGTTTCCTGTTACACTCACCTATTGCCTCAGTTCCTCATTTGTAAAATGAGCTGGAGCGGAAAATGGCAAACCTTTTCAGTATCTTTGCCAAGAATACCCCAAATGGGGTCACAAAGAATTGTACATAACTAAAAAACAACTGAACAATAAAAGATTACTTATAAAGTACTTTCTTCTCAACATTGTGATGAGAGAGGTAGAGGGGTCATATTAATTAATCAGTAAAAATAATATTAATTAAAAAGTTTTTGTGCAAATAAAAAATGTAGTTAAATTCAGAACGAAAACAGAAAATTTTGGGGGAGACATGTATAGAGAGTTTATCAGATAAAGATCTAATGTCTAAAATGAATAAAAAACTCTGTCAAATCTGCAAATGGCCAATCTCTTCACTTCTTCACTTGATCTATCTTCCATTTATCTATCTACCTATCTATCTGCTTACTAACATCACAAATGAAGAATAGATTTATAGTATCATTCTCCCATCTATTAAAACTGAGCCTCCCTATTAATTTGGAATTTTTTTGACAAAAAATAATCACCTGACATATTAATTTCTCATTGGCTAGACTGGTGCTTTGTGGGATAATAATTTATCCTTCCTAGTCTTGACTTCAACCAAAATAATAGCCTAGGGAAGTGGGTTGCAGCAAGTCAGTTAACTGGATTACAGAGAAACTTTTTTGTTGCTTAATCCTTTAAATAGTGGGGGGGGGGAACACTGATGATTCTCAGATTTTGCATAATTCTTGGGACCTTTTTGGGTGCTAAAGAGTAAGCTTTAGCAAGGAAGAAGATGATAGGATATGACCTCATTAGATCCAAAGTAGTGGACAGGGTTTAAGACACAAATCTTTTGAGAGCTAAATCTTTTATCTTAGTTCCCTATCTGGAGGGCAAAGGAACAGAAGGATTTTTGTGAGCCACACTGTTGGTTCTTTTTTGGTGGCTGCATGAGCAGCCTGACTGGGACTAGAACAAACATCAATTAGTAATCCATTTCTATCCTCTTCACAGGAATGTGTGGTTACTTTTAATTATATTCACAATTTATAGAAGTCATTTTGATGGATCTGTATGTTTGTACTGAGGTAGAAATTTCCCTGAATGCCCATGTGTTTGCTAGACCTCATTAAATCTCTCTCTCTTCCTTTCTCTAGAACAAAATTGTCTGTTTATTCAGTAGGGTTCAGCCTGCCAAGCATCCTATTGATCATTGCCGAAAAGATCCCTAGTTAAAGAGAGCACTGGCCTCTAACAGACTTGGTTGAGAGATTCAGGCAGTTCTCACATAACAGCTTTCACAAAGAATGCAGGCATAGTGTTGTTGTTAGCATCCCCTTGTTTCCCTCTCCCATCAGTCAATCACCAAATTTTGGGCATTTTATTCCCAAGATGTCGTACACTTCTACTCCTTTCTTTTCTGTGTGTACTTTTAGGTCCTTATAACATCTCACCTGGAAGTTTGCACTAGCATCAGAACTGTTAGATTGCTCTCCTCCAATTCATCCATTCCATTCAACCTTGACACTTTAATCTTTTCTGATGCATATATCTCATCTCATTCTTCTCCTGCTCAAAAGTTTTTCATGGCCTCTCATTGCCAACTAAATAATTTCTGAATCCATTAACTTGGCATTCCAAAGCCTTCAATTATCTGACTGACTTGCTTTTCCAAAATTTTCTCAACTTAATTCTTTTTCATGAATTCCATGTCTCAGCCAAATCAGAGCACTAAACTATTCCTTCTAATTTCCCCCATCTCTACTATTAGAGCTCTCTAAATCAAGACTAGAGCAACACATTGGAAGTATTTTGTGGGAGTTTCATGTTTCAGGTAGTAGTTGGATTCTGTGATCCTAGGTCCCTTGCAATTTCCAAAAATTTATGAAATCCCAATTGAAACACTACCCTTCCTTTCAAGTTCAAATTAAATATGCTTTTTCTTATTAAACCGTTCTTTGTTATTCAGCTAAGAGAAAACCCTCTGTCCCACTGATAGAGCAAAAACATTTAAATTGCTGGTTATTCCGACAATTAACTTATAAACTCCTTGTGGGATGCATAGTATAATAGAAAGAGAACTAGAAAACTGGAATTAGAGATAAAAGGGCCTGTGTTCTAGTTCTGTTTCTCATATTTACCATCTGTGTGACCTTAAATCACTCAGTAAACATCTGGGCTCAAGTTTTCTCATCTTTAAAATGAAAGAGATAAAGTAGATCAGAGGTGTCAAACATGGGATCTCCCAGTAGTGTCTAACTCATAATATTCATGAGTCTAGCCCAATCCACATTAAAATGTAATTGGGAAATATTTAATAAAATAAAAATGTGATAAAACATAGATAACATGACAGTAAGGTTCTTACTAAGTGCTAATGAGATAATGAGATGATAGGTTCTTACTAAGTGCTAAGTCAGTACTTAACAATTCTCTAGTCCACACCTTTTGGTTCTGGCTTTTAAGGGGAGTTTTACCTCTTTGAACTTCTGGGGAGGAGCCTGCATGTTTAAAAGGAGCAAGTAGAAGTAATTTTTCCCACAAACCCTTGTGTTCTCACATGCCCATTCTCTGGGAGGATAAAAGAAGACTCCATTGAGCAAGGAGAAGTCTACTCTGCTTCAGAGTTGGGGCGGCACTCTGGAGGAAGAAGGGTCGAGTCTGGGATTGAGTTGAGACAGCAGCTCTCCTCCCAGAGAACGATTGGCAGTTTCTGGAGACAACAGAACATTACACATGACAATTTAAAATTAAGTCAATATGTGGCTCATAGGAATCCTCAGTTAAGGATTAGTAATTCCCATTTATATTTGATTCTGATACTACCACATTAAAAGCTTCTGTGATCTACCAACCTACCACAAACTCACCCATAACAGATCGTAACTCATTATTTGAGGGAGTGCATGAATTCTATAATTTTCATAGTTTAAAAAATTATCCCATGGATGTTATTAATTGAAATTAGGAATCAAAAGCTTCTATTAGGGATATTCTTTTTTGATGGACCTTGATCAATGCTTCTTGAAATTCCATAGTTTCTGCATTCTATTTCAAGCCTGGAAAAGCAGCGACCAAATTAGTCTATGATCTCTGAGTGTGGTCTAGGATATTTCAAAGTTTTTCTTTGATATTTTATGGTGAAATATTATTAATTAATGTTGATTTTTGGAAAATTTTCCAGTCTAGTTTTTGATGTCTTTATAATTGCATACTCTGTTATTTTTCCTTATTCCTTTTAAACATATATGCTATCTTCATTTAGAAGAGCATTCTTAACATTTTATCATATGTATTATTTGGTCAGGATTTGGAATTTTATTTAATAAAGAGCTCTCCTAGTATGGAAATTCCTTCCACTGTGGAAGATAAACATTTTTGTTTTTTGCAATTTATAGTATTAGATATGTTTATTAAACCAAGTGATTAATTGATTTGTTCACAGTAACATAGCTTATACATACACACAAATATATAATGTATGTTTTATATTCTTCACTTAAGATTGTAGATGTATGTGTATATGTGTATATATATATACATATAAATATATATGTATACATAAAATTTCAGACATATATGTGTGTATGTATATATACATGAAATCTTAGATGAGGAAAATGGACCCAGATCATTCTGATTCTGAAGCCAGTCCTCAATACATTAGACCATAGTTCCTTGCCCTTATTACTTCTTAGTATAATTTTTAATAAATATAAAGATGTAAATTCATTACTATTGTTCTGTAAGAAAAGATAAGCAGGATGATTTAAGAGATGCCTGGAGAGATTTACATGAACTGATGCTAAATGAAATGAAGAGAACTAGAGATCAATGTACATGCCAATGACAAGGTTATAGGAAGATCAATTCTGATGAATATGGCTCTTTTCAACAATGAGATGATTCCGACCAGTTCCAATGGTCTTGTGATAAAGAAAACCATCTACATCCAAAGAGAGAACTGTGGAAACTGAGTGTAGTTCACAGCATAGCATTTTCACTCTTTTTGTTGTTGTTTGCTTGCATTTTATTTTCTTTCTCATTTTTTCTGGTTTGATTTGATTTTTCTTTTGCAGCAAGCTAATTGTATAAATATGTATGCATATGCATATATTAGATTTAACATATGTTTATACCATGTTTAACATATATTGTACTTCTTGCTATCTGGGGGACAGGGTGGGAAAAGGGGGGGAATTGAAACACAAGGTTCTTCAAGGGTTAATGTTGAAAAATTATCCATGCATATGTTTTGAAAAATAAAAGTTTTAATAAAGAAAAAATCAAAAAAGGGCATTATAAGAGCAAGCTGGGTTGATTGAAAATAGCAATAAAGAGAGACTGCTTGATTAAAAAAAAAAAAGATGTAAATTCATACTACATTCCTTTCTCCACTGATGTTTTCTGGTGACATGAAGATGGCTTTAGGAACTCAAAGGTAATAACAGAGCACAATTATAAGCTTGTTTTGGCCAAAGTAAAGAAATCTGTTCAAGTATAGCGCCATTTATCAACTGTGTGAATGTGAGGACCAACACAACTTTTCTTTTCAGAAGGTCTGTCAAAAATTAATTGGGGATAGAGGAGTTGAAATCTTTTTTTTTTTTTTTTTGAGAGGGAATTCCTCTCAATAATGAAATTGCAGACTTTTAGTTATTTATTTTGATTTTAAAAAAGGGAAAAAATTCTGGAATAGAATATCGTGTTAATTTACAAACCAACAAAAACATGACTAATAAATAAACTTTCACTAGGATTTTTAACCCAGTTACAAAAGCTATGTTTCAGGATGAAGATTGGCTGTAGAATGCCCACTAGATATCTAATTCTCAACTAAACTGTTCTCTATCACACTCTTCTTACTGAGAAAAGGAAATGGGCTTAGTACACTGGGGTATATTTGTATCTGTTTTGATTTGTTGTTAATATTATTATTGCTTTGTTGGTATATATGATTTTATTGATGTAAATAAATTCTAGTTTGCAAATAGCTTTCATCAGTGCAGATTGGCTGCTAATTTGTGACATAGTTTTAGAGAATTGCCTAAGGAACTAAAGGACCAATGACTTATCTTTAGTTTCTAGTGTGTGTAGAGACAGTATTAGAACTGTTCTTCCTGAGTTCAAGGTTCACCTTTCTATTCAGTGGGTCTTGGTGACTAGTTAAGAGTGTAATTTGGAATGAATATCCATTCATTTCATGACTACACAAAACATAGAAATGAAACTAGCCAGTATCTCTGCTGAATTTGGATAATTCTATACATTTTAGAAAAAAAAATAGAATCCCAAATCTCTTTAACAAGTATGGGGTTGAGTTGTATAACTTAAATGATATAAGAAAGGTCTTGTACATTGTGTCAATACATATGTTCATTAGAAACTAAGACCTTTCTTCAAACATGACCATCTCTCTGAGTAAGGAAGGCAAAACTTCTTTATTGATAGACCTTCTCTATTCCCCATGTTCTGCTAACAAAATTGGACTTTTATCATACTCTAACTGAGAAAAAATTCATAACATATAATTCTATCAAGAGACATGAAAGGTGACAGAGAACTTACTTGTGAATACAGTGTTTGCTGTATCAACATTTCACACATAGAAATCATTATAATTAGAGAATTAGAATAGTTCTGAGACTTCTGTGGGGGGAAGGAATGAAAACACATTTAAAGTCTGTAATATACAGACAATGAAGAGGAATGAGATTGAAAAAGATTTTGTAGTTCAACAGTACATCTGTACAGAATTTATACCAGAAAAACTATTCAAATGTGTTTATTTTTTCTTTTCATCTCTGTAGATGACATATCACATTTCTGTGTCCTGGACAGTTCTCTAAGATTGCACATTGCAAAGAAAGTGTTTACCTGAATTGGCAGAGATTTCAATGATGGGAGTTCTCAATATCATTGAGAAATGGGCTCTTTAGAAAAGAATCTAGAGGCATCCTTACTCAAGAGGAGGCCATGTAGTACAGTGGAAAGAGTATAAATTTTGAGATTTTTGTGATCTACTGGTTCACTACCGGTAGAATTTTGGTCAAATCACTTAAACTTTGTTTCAGTTTCTTCATCTGTGAAATTAGATGATTTGGTTAGATGGTCTCTGAGGTATTTCAGCTCTAGATAGGTTCTATGATCCTGAATCTTTTGGGTTATGTGGCCAACAAGATAGATTTCCTCCTTTACTCACAACTTCTAAAATCTCTTCAAAATAGGAATTATTTGCAACAGACAAAATAATTTTAGTGTCTCCATGACCTAATAAACTTCCAGTTTATCCATATAATGTTTTCTACCTTTGAATCCTGAGACTCTTTGTTCTATTCCTTGGCAAATATCAACCTTGGTCGACTCTGCTTCACTATCCTACATTGAGTTACTAAATATATGTTCTTGAGTTACTATATAAATATATGAGTTATATAAATATATGTATTATATATAAATATATAAATAAGTTATATATAAATATAATATTAATATATAAATAAGTTATATAAATATATGTATTATATATAAATATATAAATATATGAGTTATATAAATATATGAGTTCTTGAGTTACTAAATATATGTGGGACAAATATTCAAGTGTGTACATTGATTATAGTATAATTTATTTTATTTAATCTCACTTATACAAAATAATTATATCAACACATATGCTTTACTGTCTATTTTTCTTCCAGAAATGCCTAATTCAAGTATTTTATTTTCTCTTCAAGGCCTTTTAAAGCACAACTTTAACCTCTCAGGAGAGAACTTTATCGAGAAAATTCTTTATTGAGAAAATTGAAATCATATTCTGTGTCCTTTCTGCCCTTATCATATGCCTCAAACATTCTTTCTATTATCCCCTATTCTCATTTTTCCTCCAGCTTTGAGGAAGATGGGGTCCTCCTCCTTTGTAAAGTCAACAATTTATCCCCTTTCATCCCATTCCATCCTATTTCTCTTTATCCCCTCCAAATAAATAATTGTTTAACCACTATTTCTCTCTTTATTTAGCTCTCAATGGATTTTTCCCATTTGCCTACAAACATTTTCTTATATTAAAATCAATCATCAAAGCAATAACTTTCACTTGGTCCTAACATCTCCCTCAAGCTAACATTCTGGTTGGTTTTGAAAGTCTTGAAAAAACTCCTGCTCTAAAAAACCTTACATTTTTCTGAGGGATGAGCTATGTCTCCAGATGAGTAAAAGGGAGAAAAGGTAGTAAGAACAGATGAAGAAGTATAGGACCCCATGTAGGAGCTTTGAAGGAAGTAAGAGATTCTATGAGGAAAAAGTGAGGAAATTTTCCACACATGATTGAGTACCTGTGGAAATGCTGTTAGCGTGACATAGACATGGAAAGGCAGGTGAAAATCAGATGGTGGCAGACTTTATGATAAGTGGAAAATTTCATATTTTATCCTAGAGGCAATAGAATAGAGATGTTTGATGACACGAATAACATGATCTGATCTGTATTTTAAAAATATCAATTTGCCTAAGGCCATTGAGTAAGTTAGTAGCACAATGGGACTTTTATTCTGTTTTTATGTCTTTGTTCACCCTCCTGTATAACATTTGTAGCTCTATAAATGTTGAAAATATAACCTTTTCATTTTCTTTTCCCTCAAATTTAAGGCCCTTATTTTTGGTCCAGTTTAATATATTTGGATTTTTCATCTAATCAGAAACATGCTGTTATCTAGTGTAATCATCTCCTTGATTTCTTGTTGCCTAGCTGTTTCATGAGTAATCCATCTATCACAAATAATGAATTACTGAAATTACCCTACCTGGCACTACAAGTGATACAAATAAATGAAAAAGAGAAGTATAGGCAAAAAGATGTGTGGAAAGAGGAAGGAAGAAAAAAGAAAAGAAAAAATAGTAAAGGGAAAAAAAGAATGAAAAGAAAACACAATTGGTTTAAAGAAGAACAGTTTTGTAGAAGATACAGTTTAAAGAACAGTTTTGTAGAAGATATCCATTAACTATCCTTGGAATTAAAAGACCTGAATTTAAATCTTATCTCTGCTGTTTACTTGATGAATAATCTTGGAGAAGTAACTAATCCTTTTTGATGTCAAGCTTCCTATCAGTAAAATCACTGACATAATGTCCACCTTAGTTATCTCACAAGGAGGTTGGTGGTTCTGAATACTAAATAAAACAATTATTATTGATATGAACAATATTTTATATATATATATGCATATATATATATATATTAGTGTGTATGCATGTGCATATACAAATAAACATCATTAGATATGATTTTATCCATGTAGGAATCTTCCCTAAGAGGAATGTCCTCCATCAAAATATTTTACATATTAAAATTCTTTACATATTAAAGAGTTGTCTAGTAACACTTAGAATTTAAGGAGGAGGGGGCAGCTAGGTGGCGCAGTGGATAGAGCACCAACCCTGAATTCAGGAGGACATGAGTTCAAATCTGATCTCAGACACTTAACACTTCCTAGCTGTGTGACCCTGTGCAAGTCACTTAACTCTAATTGCCTCAGCAAGAAAAGAAAAGAAGTTAAGAAGGAGGGAAAGTTCTGGAGAGCCAAGATGACAGAGTGAAGTGAGGAAGCTGGCTTCTTTTCCCAATTTCTTTCAAAAACTACATGAAACCAAGCCTCTGAATAGAGTCTAACAGAATAAAAACCCTCTCTAGGTCAAGACAGATTGAAAGGACTTAAGAAAGGTCAGTCTCACTGGACTGAAAGTTCAGATGATATCCAGGAAAGCCAGTGAGAGGGTCTTAATCACAGCAGATCACCTGAGACTCAGACCTGGCTCAGTAGCATAGCAGATCAGTATGGCAGCCTCCAGAATAGAAGGCAAATCACCAGTTTGGGAAACCAGGTTACTTCCTGGAGAGAACAGGTAGGGCTACTCGAGTACTTACTGTGGGAAGACACCAAACTGGAGGGGACCCTGTGCTCAGTAGAGTATAGAAATTTATTTTACCTTATAAGGTAGGAAGTAGGAAGAGAAAGGGGAAAGAAAATGGAGGGGCTGAATAGAAGAGAGGGCAGAAACACTAGAAAAAAGGAGAGGAAAAAGAAGTGATGATAGAGGGGAGGGCAGATTGATGGCAGGGTAGTTAGAAACAGGACATTAGTAAGGAGGGGCAGAGTGAAAAGAGAGAACAAAAGTATATACACGGTAGAAAACAGGAGAGCAGAAAACACAGAACTAGAAATCAAACTGAGAATGTGAACAGGATAAAATGATAAAATCTTGCATAAAACAGAAGCAAATAACAGAGTGGATTAAAAAGCAGAATACCACAATATGTTATTTACAAAAAACACATTTGAAACAGATATATACAGAGTAAAAGTAAAAGGCTGGAGAAGAATTTATTGTGCTTTAGCTGAAGCAAAAAAAAAAAAATCTGATCTCAGATAAAGCAAAAGTTAAAATGGATTTAATTAAAAGAGATAGGGAAAGAAATTATATCTTGTGAAAGGATAACATAGACAATGAATGAATGAATTTAGCAATGCTAAATGTATATACACCAAATGGTTCAGCATACAAATCCTTAGAGAAGTTAAGCCAGTTATAGGAAGAAATAGAGAGCAAAACTATATTACTGGGGGATCTGAACCTTCTCCTCTCAGAATTAGGTAAACTTAACCACAAAATAAACAAGAAAGAAACTAGAGAAGTTAATCGAATTTTAGAAAACTTAGATATGATAGATCTCTGGAGAAAACTGAATAGGGATAGAAAGGAATATACCTTTTTTTTTCCCTCAGCAGTACATGGCACCTCCACAAAAAAAATTAACTGTGTATTAGAGCATAAAAATCTTACTATCAAATGCAGAAAGGCAAAAATAATAAATGCTTCCTTTTCAAACATCACTAGGCAATGAGAATTATATTATTATTTTTCTTTTTTTTTTATTAATTTTATAATTATAACATTTTTTGACAGTACATATGTATAGGTATTTTTTTTTTACAACATTATCCCTTGTACTCCTTCTGTTCTGAATTTTTCCCCTCCTTCCCTCCACCCCCTCCCCTAGATGGCATTCCCATACATATTAAATATGTTATAGTATATCCTAGGTACAATATATATGTGCAGAACCGAATTTTGTTGTAGTTGCTGTTATTGTTGTTGCAAAGGAAGAATTGGATTCGTAAGGTAAAAATAACTTGGGGAGAAAAACAAACACCAAAAATGCTAACAGTTTACACTCATTTCTCAGTGTACCTTCTCTAGGTGTAGCTGATTCTGTCCATCATTGATCAATTGGAATTGGATTAGCTCTTTTCTATGTTGACGATATCCACTTCCATCAGAATATATCCTCATATAGTATAGTTGTTGAAGTGTATAATGATCTTCTAGTTCTGCTCATTTCACTCAGCATCAGTAGATGTCTCTCCAAGCCTCTCTGTATTCCTCCTGTTGGTCATTTCTTAAAGAACAATAATATTCAATAACACTCATATACCATAATTTACCCAACCATTCTCCAATTGATGGACATCCATTCATCTTCCAGTTTCTAGCCACTATAAAAAGGGCTGCCACAAACATTTTGGCACATACAGGTCCCTTTCCCTTCTTTAATATTTCCTTGGGATATAAGCCCAGTAGTAGTATGGCTGGGTCAAAGGGTATGCACATTTTGATAACTTTTTGGGCATAATTCCAGATTGCTCTCCAGAATGGTTGGATTCTTTCACAACTCCACCAACAATGCATCAGTGTCCCAGTTTTCCCACAGCCCCTCCAACATTCATAATTATTTGTTCCTGTCATCTTAGCCAATCTGACAGGTGTGTAGTGGTATCTCAGAGTTGTTTTAATTTGCATTTCTCTGATCAATAGTGATTTGGAACACTCTTTCATATGAGTGGAAATAGTTTCAATTTCATCATCTGAAAATTGTTCATCTCCTTTGACCATTTATCAATTGGACAATGGCTTGATTACTTATAAATTAGAGTCAATTTTCTGTATATTTTGGAGATGAGGCCTTTATCAGAACCTTTAACTATAAAAATGTTTTCCCAATTTGTTACTTCCCTTCTAATCTTGTTTGCATTAGTTTTGTTTGTACAAAAGCTTCTTAATTTGATGTAATCAAAATTTTCTATTTTGTGATCAATAATGATCTCTAGTGCTCCTTTGGTCACAAATTCCTTCCTCCTCCATAAGTCTGAGAGGAAAACTATCATATGTTCTTCTAATTTATTTATGATCTTGTTCTGTATGTCTAAATCATGGACCCATTTTGATCTTATCTTATTATGTGGTATTAAATGTGGGTCCATGCCTAGTTTCTGCAATATTAATTTCCAGTTTTCCCAGCAGTTTTTGTCAAATAATGAATACTTATCCCCAAAATTGGGATGTTTGGGTATGTCAAACACTAGATTGCTATTTTTATTCACTATCTTGTCCTGTGAACCTAACCTTTTCCACTGATCAACTAGTCTATTTCTTAGCCAATACCAAATGGTTTTTGGTGACTGCTGCTTTATGATATAGTTCTAGATCAGTTACAGCTAGGCCACCTTCATTTGATTTTTTATTTTCCATTACTTCCCTTGAAATTCTTGAGCTTTTGTTCTTCCATATGAATTTTGTTGTTATTTTTTCTAGGTCATTAAAATAGTTTCTTGGGAGTCTGATTGGTATAGCACTAAATAAATAGATTAGTTTAGGGAGTATTGTCATCTTGATTATATTCGCTCGGCCTATCCAAGAGCACTGAATGTCTTTCCAATTATTTAAATCTGACTTTATTTTTGTGGCAAGTGTTTTGTAATTTTGCTCATATAATTCCTGACTTTCCTTTGGTAGATATATTCCCAAATATTTTATACTATCAACAGTTATTTTGAATGGAATTTCTCTTTGTATCTCTTGCTGTTGGATTGTGTTGGTAATGTATAAAAATGCTGAGGATTTGTGTGGATTTATTTTGTATCCTGCAACTTTGCTAAAATTCTGAATTATTTCTAATAGCTTTTTTAGCAGAGTCTTTGGGGTTCTCTAAATATACCATCATGTCATCTGAAAGTTTGATTTCCTCATTACCTACTCTAATTCCTTGAATCTCTTTCTCGGCTCTTATTGCCGAGGCTAGCATTTCTAGTACAATATTGAATAGTGGGCAACCTTGTTTCACTCCTGATCTTAGGGAAAGGTTCCAGTTTATAGCCATTACATATGATGTTTACTGATGGTAAATATATGCTCCTTATTATTTTAAGGAATAGTCCATTTATTCCTATACTCTCAAGTGTTTTTAGTAGGAATGGATGTTGGATTTTATCAAATGCTTTTTCTGCATCTATTGAGATGATCATATGGTTTTTGTTAATTTGGTTATTGATATCATCGATTATGCTAATGAGAATTATATTAAATAAAAGACCAGAGAAAGATAGACTAAAATATAATTGGGAATTAAATAATCTAATTCTAAAGAATGATGGGTTAAGCAAGAAATCATAGAAATAATCAATAATTTTCATCCAAAAGAATGACAAAAATGAGATGGTATACAAAAACTTATGAGATGAAGCCAAAGCACTTCTTAGGAGAAATTTTATATCTTTAGATGGTTATATGAATAAAATAGGGAAAGAAAAGACCCATTAATTGGGCATGCAATTAAAAGAGCTAGAAAAAGAACAAATTAAAAATCCTCAATTAAATACCAAATTAGAAATTCTGAAAATCAAAGGAGAGATTAACAAAGTTGAAACTGAGAAAACCATTGAATTAATTAGAAAACTAAGAGTTAGTTCAATTAAAAAAACTAAAAAATTAGATAAATCTTTTGTTAATTTTTTTAAAAGGTAAAGAAAAAACAAATGATCTACATCAAAAATAGAAAAGGTTGAACATCACCAATAAAAAAGAAATTAAACAATAATTAGGAGCTATTTTACCCAGATTTATGCCAAGAAATCTGACAATCTAACTAAAATGGATGAATATTTTAAAAATATATAAACTTTTCAGATTAATATAAAAGGAAATGAATTACTTAAGTAATCCCATTTTAGGAAAATAAATTGAACAAGCCATCAATGAACTCCCTAAGAAAAAAAAATCTCCAGAGCCAGATGGATTTACAAGTGAATTATACCAAAATTTAAAGAACAATTTATTCCAATACATGTAAAGTATTTGGAAAAATAGGTAAAGAAGTCCTGCCAAATTCTTTTCATGGCACAAATATGGTACTGATAGCTAAGCCAATAAGAGCCAAAACAGAGAAAGAAATTACAGACAAATCTCTCTCATGAATATTGATGAAAACATTTAAAATGAAATATTAACAAAGAGACTGCAGCAACTGATCAGCAGGATAATGCAGTATGACCAAATGGGATTTATACTAGAAAAGCAGGACTGGTTTAATATAAGAAAAAATTTTGGCATAACTGACTATACCAGAAATCATATCATAATCTTAATAGATGCAGAATTTTTTTTACAAAATACAACACTTATTCTTATTAAAAACACTAGAGAGCATAGTAATAAAGGGATTTTTTTTAATGATAAGCAGCATCTATCAAAAACTGTCAGTAAATATTTTTTTTTACAATGGAGAGAAGGTAGTTGTGTTCCTCTAAGATCATGGGTGAACAAGGGATGTTAATTATCACCAGTACTCAATATTATACTAGAAATGTTGGCATTAGCAATAAGAAAAGAAAAAAAGAAATTGAAGAAATTAGAATATGCAATGAGGAGATAAAACTATCAATCTTTGCAGATAATATGATGTTAGAGAATCCTATAGAATCATCCCAAAAACAACTTGAAAAAATTAAGTACTTTAGCAAAGTTGGAAGATATAAAATAAACCCACAGAAGTCATCAGTGTTTCTATATGTTACTAACAAAGACTGAAAGCTAGAGATAAAAAGAGGTGTCTACCTGCAAAGACAAACTTAACAACTTCATGAACACTATTACAAAACACTTTTCAAATTTAAACAATTGGCAAAATAGTAATTGCTCAAGAATAGGCTGAGCTAACATAATAGAAATGACAATTCTACCTAAATTGGCCCACATACCAATTGAACTGTCAAAATTTTTTAAAAGAGTTAGAAAAAATAATAACAAAATTCATCTGGAAGAACAAAAGCTCAAGAATATTAAAGGAATTAATGAAAAAAACCACAAAATTTGGTGGCTTAGCATTACCAGACGTAAATTCTATTATAAAGCAATAGTCATCAAAATCATATGATACTGGAGAAGAACTAGAGAACATTATGAAAGGCAACGTGGACAATTTGGATTATATGAAATGAAAAAGTTTTTGCACAAACAAAACCAATACAACCAAGATTAGAAGGAAAGCACAAAGCTCAGGAAAAAAAAATTAAAACCAGTGTTTCTCATAAAAGTCTCATTTCTAAAACATATAAAGAATTGTGTCAAATTTACAAGAATACAAGTCATTTGCTAATTGATAAATGGTCAAATAATATGAATAATATGAATTTTCAGATGAATAAATTAAAGTCATATATAGTCATATGAAAATATGCTCTAAATCATTATTGATTAGAGAATTGCAATTAAAACAACTCTGAGGTAAGACTTTATATCTCTCAGGAAAGATTGTCTAAGATGTCAGGACAAGATAATGATAAATGTTGAAGGAGATGTGGGAAAACAGGGACACCAATGCACTGTGGTGAAGTTGTGAACTGATCCAACTATTCTGGAGAGCATTTTGGAACTATGTCCAAAGGGCTATCAAATTGTCCATACTCTTTGAACTATTATTGCCATTAATGGGGCTGTATCCCAATGAATCATAAAGGAGGGAAAAGGCCCTATATGAGCAAAAATTTTGTAGCAGCCATTTTTATGGTGGCAAAGAAATGAAAAATGGATATATTTCCATCAATTGGTGAATGACTGAATAAGTTGTTATATATGAAAGTAATGGAATATTTTTTAATTCTATAAAAAATGATGAGCAGGCTGATTTTAAAGAACTGATGCTGAGCAAAATCAACAGAACTAGGCAAACATTATACATAGTCCCAGCAAGATTATGGGATGACCAACTATGACAGACTTGGTTCTTCTTAGCAGTACCAATAAATTTTGCATGGAAAATGCCATTCATCTGCAGAGAGAGAATTATGGAGACTGAATGTCAATACATGTTCATTTTTTTCTTTCTTTTCCTTCTGTTTTATTTTTATTTCATGGTTTTTCCTTTTGTTCTATTTTTTTCTCCCAATATAATTCATAAAATATGTAAAAATTATATTTATAACCCCAAAAATAATTAATTAACTTTTAAAAAAGAAATTAAGGAAGCTGTTGGAGTTGCACATAATCCATACATTCCAATAGTGCCACTTGAACTCATCCTTACTGACTGTGAGAATATTTTCCTATCTTATTCCTTCTTCTCTTCTTTTCCACTTTCTCTTTCCTCCTCCTCTTTCTCCTCTTTCTCCTCTCTCCTTTTCCTTCTCTCTCCTACCTTCCCTCCTATTCCTTCTCTTTCTTCTGCTTTTTCTCCTCCAGTTCCTTCTCCTTTTCTCCCTCTCCCTATCGTCCTCCTCCTCCCTCTCTCTTTCTCTCCCCCCTCTTTCTTTCTCTCTCTCCCTCTCTCTCTGTCTCTCCCTCTTTCTGTCTTTGTCTCTCTCTGTCTGTCTCTCTCTGTCTGTCTCTCTCTCTTTCTCTCCCCCCTCTTTCTTTCTCTCTCTCCCTCTCTCTCTGTCTCTCCCTCTCTCTGTCTCTCTGTCTGTCTCTCTCTCTGTCTCTCTTTTTCTCTCTCCCCCTCCACTACCTTCTTCTCTCCCTGACTTAGTATCTATCTCTATCTCTGTTTGTTTTTCTCCCTGTAAACACTTGTGTATGTATATCCATGTACACACAGACACACAAGCAGACACTCACACAGACACATACATATATCTTTGGGTTTTCAGAATATTAAAACTATTTGCAATAAATGAAATTTTATTTTTATTATATATCTTTAATTCTTCTTTTTCTTCTCCCCCAATATAATGTTTTGATTAAACTAGTGAAGTAGATTTCATCATCTTCTAATTTCTAAAGTCCTTGAGATGTTAAAGAAAATACCTCATATAAAATGCATGGGCAAGCAGAATAGGTTTACATAATGTTAATATAGACAAATGGCACGTGCAACATTATATCTAGTTGCAATTTAATTAGATTAATTAGATCAATAGAATTAGTAGTGCTATATTATCTTATCTAGACTAAGGATGGCAAAAAAAAATACTGCTTAAAAATGGTTTACAACCCTAAAACATTATAGCACATATAGTGTCAGTACCATCACACATCAATATCACCACGAACACACCATTAAAAGGGAGAGTTTATAGGACACTCAAGAGACGCATAAAATGCTACCCTTACAGGGGAAAAATTTTGATAATGCAGACTACAAAATTATTCCAACTGTCTAAAAAGAGCTTACTTGAAAATAATTCCAAATTTAGTGTGGTCATGATTACATAGCAAATGAATTTAACAAACAGGTTCCGGAGGTAACATAATGGATAAAACAGAATGCATATACCTTATGCCTTGCCTAAAAATCCTGCAGAAATTTCAAACACTCTATAAATCATAGATGGTGACTGAATTCTTGGGCCATCCACTTGAACACACACCAGATGGCACGTTCCATAAAAGCATCCTGTAACATTAAGAAATTGTGTCTAGAGTGAGGGCTGATTCCTTGAAAAAAACTGACAGCAAGAATACCTTGAATCCTCAAAGATCAGGAGGTCAATAGGAATAGAGAAGAAACTATTCCATGATAAACTCTTAATTTTCACTTAGGGAATTTTCCATTCTGCTGATACTGTCACTAATTTAATTTTGATAGACTCTTTTTTGGCTTTGCTGTCAGACCAACATGGATATAAGGCCATAGATTGAGTAGAATTGCAAATAATAGATCAAATTTGATATTTCTTTATTTGGTAATCCTTAAGACCTATTACACCTCATGAGAGCTGCCTTTTGGTTTTTACAAGTTCATGATATATTTATATATGCATGTACATATATATATATGTTTGCATGAATCCATGTAGTAATCCCCCACTATGATACAATATGAAATTGAGAATTAATGAAAACTATTGAAAAAGAAACTTACTTTTTTGCCTTTTGCTCAAAGAATATTTTTTATGAATTTTTATTTTTTAAGTGTGACCAACTAGGCCCAAATTTTAAAAAGACAAGCAAAACATATGCATTTTATTTTCATAGATCAAATCATAGGTATCTATTACATATTTATTGAAGTGAATTGCTTTGAAAATTGGCCATGATTTGTCATGTAGGAAGGGTAAGGGAAACTTAAAAACAGCTAATATGCCCTTTTGGCAACCTAGTAATATTAAGAAAGAGCAATATATAATGTTGGGTGGACTCTGAAAAACTTATAGGAAGAAATGGACTTAAATTAGGATAGGTCAACATGGACAGGTTAGGATAGATATTGAAGACAATATGTTTATTGTTAAAATTTCAGATCTATTAGAGTATGTGAGCAGCTATTTAAGACCACCTCCTGTTTCTTTTCTTTGCTTTTCCCTTGAACTCCTTACTCATTTCCCAGAGACTTGCAAACAGTATTTCCAAATACAAGCAGCAGACATATGCTTTGACGAATACTGACACCTGTTTCAAAGAGAATGCAAAGACTTGGTGTTCTTCTGTATTTTGTCTTCATCTTTTCATCATGCCGTATAAATTAGAATATTTTGCTAAGTGTTAGCTTCTGCAGTTTAATTATACTAAATATACTGTGGCTGATAGTGTTTACATACTGCGAACTATTTAACATTTTATATATAGCAAGAAAGATGTGCCTAAATCTGTTTGCATAGTTTGCATTGGTATATCTCTAAAATAGTCTTGAATAATTATCATTGCTATAGTTATGCTATGCTTTTCAAAATTATAATTAATTAAAATGTCTCATTTCATTGTGCTTCCAATTGTTGCACTAGATCCAATTTGAATTTTAACTGCAGATGCAATTGTCCATCATTGTTTCCCTGAGATTCAGTTTGAGCCTACCACTAACTAGTAATAGTTGTTTCTTTTCTTTTTTTTTTTTTAAACCCCAGAGTGTGGCAGAGGAAATCAAAGAAGGTGGAGGATTTGTATTTTCTTTTCATTATAGTGCTCCTAAAATGGTTGTTATTAAGCTTTAAGTATTCAATTGGCAACTTTATCTCATGTTACTCAGAAATGGTAATAAACATTGTATTTTGTGGCAGCTTTTAGTTGGCGAGTCCAAGACTGAACAGCAGGATTGGCTAACTCAAATGAATCCTCCACCAAATGGCTTCCTTCTCATGAATTCATCTATCTAACTCATTGATATGACAGTAATTTTATTCATATTTGATACTGGCTTTTTTTCCTTGGTGTGTTTTCTTCCTTCAGAAAAGTCACATTAATCCTTTGGTGTGAGGGAAAGACTGGCTATAGGACAGAAAGATCAGAAAAGATTGTTATTGATTATGTAAAAGTTTTAGAAGAGGGGAACTCAACAACCTGCAGTGAGAATGATGGGTTCTCTTGTAGAAGATCTTTTGACTCTAGGGAAGTGGACAATACTTTGGAAATCACTTGCAGTTTCTTTCTAAACCAGAAGTTCAATATAAGAATCTTGACAATAGATAGATGGACAGATAGATTTGTTGGCACAGATGGACAAATAAATAGATAGATCAAAAATTTTGTTCTGCATTTACTAACTTTCTAAGAACTCTACTAAATGGTGGGAGTAGAAATACAAGGACAGTTTTACCTTCAAGGAGATGACATTCTAATGAAAGAAAAAAAAATGTTATCTGGAAAGGGAAGGGAGGGGGATAGAAGTTGCTCTGTAAGGTGGTCATATCATGACAGTCTAAATAAGGGTAAAATAAAGCCAAAGTTGGCTTATCATGGCTCATCAAAATCCAAAGAAGTATCAAGAATGGAGTTCATTTTGGGGGTTTGCAAAATAGGTCAAATTAATTATATTAAAGATTGAATTGAAATAGCATAGTGTGAAGATAGTCAAAGATAGCTGTTTTTTAAACATATTACAGAAAACATAAGAACTAACCAAAAAAAAGCATCTAAATGAAACTCTGATAATGATACTCAGAGCATAGTGTTGAGGCAAAATCAAATTAAAGTGCTTTTTCTTACTCCTGTGCTGCTTGCTTGAATACATTCCTGTCTAATTCATTCATATTATGTTTATTTCAATTTTTTTTATTTCATGTTGGCTCTTCTGTGATGGAAATGGGATTTATTTCAGGAAGAAAGAAATGCTTCTAGAAAAGGGAGAAGGTGGGGGAAATAACCTCTTGATAGAAGGCATATTTATATCAGTTATGTTTTAGATATTGGCTGATGTAAAGGAGTATGAAAGACACCATGCTATACTCCTATCCATTTTATTTAAAATCTAAAAGAAATAGTAATAATAACTCATTTTTATAACACTTTAAAGTTTACACATTTTAAAAATAATACTCTATAAAGGAAATAATACAAGTATTATAATCTCCATTTTCTAATTGAGGAAACTAAGGTTTGGAGGAATTAGTAACTTGCCTAGAATCAATATTGAAGTCAGATGACTTAACTCCAAACTTTTCAGAACACAGTTGTGTCTCTCAGGACATTGTTGCCTTTCAGAAAGGGAAGAAATGGCAACACTTAGAGAAGAAGCAATAAATCAGACTAAGGAACTCAATGCCAGAATCCATGGATCAATCACCTATTACAGCAAGGTTGAGATTAATGAGAGAAATTTGATTTAGCATGGATTATCAAGTGACATCAAGTTACACTTAATGTGAGCCAAAATTCTACTAATGTTACATGTGAGAGTTAGTCAACAGTTTTAAAACAATCCTACATCATTAGTCTGCATTTGACCATCATCTTGTGCTTATATACCATGCTGCTAAGTATCATATTACCAACAATTGTGCTACTATTTTATAAATGGTGCTTAAGGAAATGGATAAAAGGAAAAATAATTCACATGGAATCATGGTCAACACACAAAAAAAGAAGAATCCTATTATTACATTAGAACAAAATTTTGATAAAATTTAATGTTATAAATAATAGTTATAATAACTTTAAAATAATAAATCTATAGGTGTAACAAAATATGCAGGTAAAATTTTTAAAAAAGAAAAGATATGGACAAAATTTTCTGAGTTTATGGTTATGAAGATTTGAAGAAAAAGAAGAAAATCTATTGTGCTAAAATAATTTAGATGACATATCTATCATATAATCATTATAAGGTTTATCTGTAGTTATAAGCTATAATTTTAATTCTTTAAAACTTACTTTCTATATGTACTTTATTACTTTGTAATTAGTTTGAATCAGAACTGCAATTTTCTTACCTTTTGTTCTAATACATAAATAAATATGAAAATTGTTTTTAAACATTTTCATTATATAATTTTATTGGGCTGGTACCAATTATTTCAAATAGTGTAAACTTGAAAAGTGACACCATCTAACAGAATTCATTATTCACACTAATTGGAACCTAACTGTGTATTTTTATAAGGAAATTAGCAAGGGTACCATTGAAATTTGAGCTTTATAAATCAACATTTCTTTCCATTATGCTTCATTAAATTGGTTAAAAATATAGTTGCCAAGTTCTAAGTAGCTTGATTTACTAATGTGTCATGAAAGGCATTATACGTAGGTATTCTGGGTATGCCAAAGTCATAGTAGTATTTTATATTACTATATACAAACAAGAAAATATACGGTTTTTTCTTCCTAAAACCTTAAAGTATCTTTAAAGTGCAAAGTATTCTTTATTTGTTAGATCATGGACTTTAGAAGTAGAAGATTTTAGATATTATTTAGCCTGACAACTTCATTTTGTATGAAAGGAAACTCATCAAAGGGGTAGAGAAACTTTCTCAACATTATATAAGAATTATTTGTGTCAGAATCAAGAGACAAACTCAGGACTTCTGATCTAAAACTTAAATGTATCAATTCAACTCAATAAATATTTATTAATTACATTGAAAATTTGATGCATCTGTAATTTCTAATGGTACATTCATTCATCTTCATCATCTATGAATCTTGATCATGTCCTCCCCAAAATCTTTCATATAAGGTCTACTTAATGGCTTAACTTAATCATTTTTCTAGGTCTCTTGATATTACATGGTAAATAATAGAGCCCCACACTTATGCTATGTGAACAACCTACTTCCCTTTCTGGTAACATATATTTCCAGTAATTATCTTTATAATACGCACAATTTTTCAGTGGAAAGAGTAAATGAATTAAAAACGTTTATTAAACTCCATTGGGAAATGCTGTATCATACTCATATTTATTATGTTCCTCTTCATTGCCCTTTGGTTACCCTTAACATTATTTCTAGATGACTCTGTATTCTTTGGTTCTTAGACATGCAGAATTAATGGAAGGATATAGTATTAAAAATAAGGGCCTTTGTTTCAGGGAAAAGTTCATATTTTTTCTAAATCATTCTTGCCAAAGAGACCAAACAATTATAGGTTTGAAATAGTTTCTAGGGATTCTGGTTTCATTGTAGCAATTATCTTAGGTTATGGTATCTTAGGTAATGGTGATAGCTTTTGATTTATTCTTCCATTTTTTCCCATTTTTTTCATCAAGAACTTCTTTAGATAGTTTAATTTGAAAACTGCCAAACTAAACCTTCAGCTATATATCTTCTCATATTTCCAAGTTTTCTAACTTGGCATGAATTTTATTTTTTAAAAGAAATTTAATTGTTAATAAGATTCATGGTTAAATAATTTAGAAAACATTTTTGAAGAATAATTTTAAATGCTAAATTGATAATGCTAGTTGTCCCAGGTCTAGTTAAATAAAACAAAAAACAAAACATCAGAAAGATACTGATTAAAGCATAAATAAGAAGAAACATTGGATTATTTTTTCTTTGCCCTAATATTCATGACCAGAAATATTTCATTGTTCTGTACATTTGTTTCCATGTGGGTTTTAACAGGCATATCATTTGTAGAAATGTGTTTCTGGAGGCTTATCTCATCATCATCATCATCATCATCATCAATACAAAAAAATCAAAAAGATTTTATACATTCAATATATATATTTAGAAAAAATGATATCTACAGAAAATTTGAAAATACACATAGTTCATTAATTAACTGGTATTATTAAACTGTGAGAATGTTTGATGCGTATGATTATTTATGCTAATGCAAAAGCTCTATCATACACTTGATCACTGATCAAGTGCATATAGTGTTGCAAGGCTTTCCTCTCCCCTTTAAATTGAAAAAAAGAAATGGCAATAATTTGAATTTCTATCATTTCAACACAAATCTTACATATAATAAGTAGTGTCTGATTCTTACATTATAGACTGAATTTCATTCAAGTTGTGGTTGATGTATAATGAAAAACTGAGAATGAATTTAAAAGAGAAAATACACGATGGATATGTATTCAAGTATGTGAACACACCCATGAACCTGCAAGATCAGTGTATAAAATCATTGAAGGTATTTGTTGAGAGTGCTATGGTTCATGATAATGAAGTTGATGTAACTATTGTTCATATTACTTGTGAATTTGTCTGAGCCAAATGGTTAGGATTATCTCATCAAATCATAACAATCAGAATATCCGTTTTAGGACATAATATACTGTATTTGGTTCTAGATTATTCCGGCCTTGCCATATGATTTCTTTCTGTCATATGTGGATATGAGGATATATGTGTGCATGGGTCTGCACTGGTTAAGAGCTGGGATAGCAGTCATTCTTTCTAATAAACCTTTGATCTGTTGAAAGGTAACTACAAAGCTTATAGCCTAGGTACCAGGGCAAAGTGAGTTTCAATATGTGTGTGTGTAAGAAAAGATTGGTCCCAGGGGCTGCCTTGCTGAGCTTGTAACAGCTAATTGGGCCTGTTAGGGTCAGCAATTAGCTCTGAGCTATTCAGAACTTCTGACAGTACTACCTTTATCTGTAAACCAGTTCTTCATTGAACAATAATGCAGCAGACAATCAAGGAGCTCACCTAGCAGAGTACAAAAGCAAGCTGAGCCTCTCAGGGTAGATGGAGACTTTTTTGGGCTGTGGAATTATTATGTCATTCCTACCCGTCAAACGAAGGTACATCCTGAGTCTTCACCAGAAAGATATGTAACCATTACTCAGTGACTGAAAGAAACATTCTTTTCTTTAGACTCATTAACTACTAGAGATACCAAGTATTTCCTATTGGAAATAAGTCCCAAGGGGCTGGGAGAGGAAGAAAAGCCCTGCTATTTTTCTTTCCTATTGATGTGAAATATATAAGGAGGAATGCTGCTTTTTGATTATTAATTATACTTACTAGAAACCTTTGTAAAGAAATTTAGAAAAGTGAATTTGTCCTAGATCTGGTAACATCTGGTCCCATGATAAGCCAGAGGCAAATCACCCAGCTTTGTCATTTTCCCTTTTTGCTCCCAACATGATTTTCATCTTCTACATTTGGGGCTCCAGGAAGAAAGTCAAAACACTTGTGTTCCTGTGGAATAACCTTACTCAGGCTTTTCTGAATGAAGATGATACAGTGTACTTCATATAACTTAGGGTCAATAGATCAATCTGTGCTAATAGGGCTAAACCCCGTCACTCTATGGTATTTGTAATGTTTGGCAAATACTGGTCCCTGGGGTCAACCTATTTGATAGAGAGGCCCATATCACCCATGAAGGAACAAAGTGGGGCCCCCCAAGAGGATTTTATGTCTAGTTCTGCCCAGTGACTCTCATGTCAAAATTACTTCATCCTTCCAAGAGAAGCATTGAATCACATCGTGGAAGGAAAAGCACCCCCGACAGGTCTGCGAATGACAGGTCTATAATTTCAGCATTATTTTAATACAATGTGGAAGTGCCTTATATATTTAAGCAGCTTCATTTTATATCTGCTTTTTAGGATAATTGATTCGTACTTGTCTCTGCTAGCTTTCAGTAATTTGCTTTCTTTTCTTTTTTCCCTCATCTCTTTGCCATCACCTCCCCTTTATTTTGCCCCCCTCACTTGATTTATAAATACTCCCATCATGCTTTCTGTTTTCTGAAGCTTTTATTTTGCAAGGAAGCCTTGTCTTGCAAGGGAGGGTCAGATTGATGAGATTCTGCTGGGCTTTGTAAGTAGAGCTGATTCTACTGAGTTGAATGCATGATAGGGAAACCACGGTTAATTGAGTTAACTGAGATATCCACATTGCTGAGATAGGCCACGAATCAGACCTAGATCATATACACATACATATAAATGTATATATACATTATTTGCTTTTATATATATATATATATATATATATATATATATATATATATATATATATATATATATATATATATACATATTTATGCATTATTTACTTTGACAGGTTGGTAGAGAATTGTTATATATAATACTGTGGGAGAAGGAAGGGACATGTTTAATCATTGGAATCCCTTTAAAAAAAATCTCAGAAAGTGTTTGATTCAACTTTTTCATTAGTAGACAGTCGGTGGCTCCAAATCCTACTAAAAAAGTTTATATTCTCCCATTTTTGCCATTGTATTTCTGTCCTGCTAAGCTGACAGCTGAAATCTTGCCCTACACATCCCAAATCGGATGTCAGCCACAAGCTAGCCTGGCCATCAGTAAAAGAAAAAAGAGGAGTCTAACCTGGGGGAAAATGAAATGTTTTACAACTGAGCCCAACCCTGCTGAAGCTGGGTGCTGCATTTCAACAGCCTGGGAGTCCTGGCAGATCTCAGGAGAGTCAGCCCAGCTCCTCATGACATATCCAGAACTTGTGCCTCGTCGGTTCAGTTCCAGATTGCAACCGTGACTTTCATAGCTGACATGTTCTCAGGCGTGCACTAGGAATAAGGGGCTGCTTTTTCTGAGACTGAATCTAGGATGACACCATAAAAGTGGGGTGGCCATGTACTGGGGTCCACTCAGAGTCACTTCTAAAACCCGGAGCAGTTGTGAAGCCTGATGCAAATTGACAGGCACACTGACTTCCCTCCCACCCTGCGTGTTTCCAGTTCCTTTATTAGCTTTGCCTCAGCAGGCTCTATGGGAAGCTCTCCAAAGACATGCTGTCCTATTTCTTATAGAGCCACGTTGACACACTTTTCCAGTGTCATTTCTTAAGGGCAGGGAGGTGAAAGAAAGGGAGTGAGTTAGATAAAGACAGTCAAAGGAAGAAAAGTATTTTGGAAGTTACACAACTTTTTTTGAGTGAAAGGAAGTGTCCTGAAATTTGTCTGAAAAAATAATACTATTTCAGGAATTAAGTTTTAAGAAAATAATATAAAACAATGCCTTGGGAGAAATTGACATATGAAAAAGAATTCTCTTATCCCTTGATTCCTTCACTTTCATCTTTCTTTCATTAAAGACAAACAGTGAGGACAAGATTTAAGAGCTACTAATGATTCCCAAATTTAGATCCATTTTGAGTCATATTCATTGGTTAAAGAGAAATTTGGAGGTGGGAAACTGACTTTTTATCTAGAGAAAATGATTAGAGGAATGTTTGTACTTCCTAGCAGTCAAATTAAAATTAAACAGTAAATATGAAGAAAAGCAGAGGATGGCTTGGGGGAAGAAGTTAAAGAGAAATGTCATATACTTTGAAACTTTCATATAAGAATGGGTAGTAGTTGGGAAGGTATACTAGGACTGTATCATGAAAATGTCCACATAGAACACTGATTCAGTGAAATAAGAAATATCACACTGGATTGACATTGTGGAGAGAAATGAAAATATTGATTTTCTAAACTGCAAGTTTGACCTCATAAAGTTCCAAGAAGTTAGACTTCTGTTCTCCGTATTCTACTAAAGACAAGTATGGATGCCTATCTACAAAATTATTAGAACAAAACTCAAGTAAGAAAAATACTAAAAATTCAGTAATTTTATAACAAAGTTAATGAAGGAATTTTTCTTAAATTGCTAATTTTCTGGGGACATTTATTTCTCTTTGATGATTCAAACCTTTTCCAGAATGCATCACTCTATTCTTAAGTATTACAATCTATGATTCCCTATTTTGTTTTAAAATGCTTTTATTTTAATATATATACAGGAATAAAAGTGAGTTAAAATTATTTTGAAAATTTTGCCAAATCTTTTTATTGCATTGAAGTTTTTGAGTTTTTAATAACATCAGGATTAGGAATCATGGGTATTTTTTCAACTCTTTTGTATGTTTACATGATAGTATTATCTAAAGAATTGATAGATATCAACAAAAGAAAAAAATCCTCATGCCTTTTATACTCAATCTAGAAAGTAATTTGCTTATTCCAAACATCACAAGTAGAAATATATATGTATCTATCCATTTCCAAATCTAATTCGTTATAAGACTTTAAAAAAACTTTTTTTTATCATCAATATAGTCTTAGATTCTAGGTACATAGGTAATTATTAGAAATGCAGAGATGCCTTAAATGCAACTTGTTAGGAGAAAGCTACTTTTATCTACATTTTTGAATATTCTGATTTATCACAATAAAAAATATGAAAGTGTGCTATTTAAACATAACTTTAAATTTCTTGGTCTTTGTTTAACTTCTCAAGGGATTTTTATGTGCATTATTCTGGTTCCTGTAATGCTGCTAAGGCAATTTAACCGTTTCTTTCTCTGACTTATCTTTCTTCCCCTTGTTTCTTGACCATCTGGAATTCTGATTTAATATTCTTTCCTAAAAAAATGATCTTACATATTTTTGGCTTCAACTTTTACCTTAGTATTTGGTAGCTTTTACACATTCTCATTTTAATCTTCTGTTCTTTTCAGTATCTCCAAATGCCTAATGGACATTCCACAGGATCAAAGAATCACAGATCCACAGTTGTAAGTAAGAGACTTCAAGGATCATCTGGCTGAAGGATCTCATTTTGCATTCTAGGACTGTTAATATCTTGTCCAAGGTAACACAAGGATTATCAGAAATGTTATGTTCCCTAATTCCCCTAATTTCAGAGACAGTACTCTTTTTATTGTACTACAATCTCAAAAACAGAAAATAGGAAAGGTATAAAGGACTCCAGGTGCACAAAATCTAAAAAACAAATACAAGACCCCAAATATTCTTAATTCCAGAAAGATAGTATGAAATGCTTAGCTATTCTTCAGGCTAAAAATAACAATACTCAATAACTTTCACTTTAATTAAGTTCCTTTTAAAATATTTTTCCTTTCCAACTTCTAAACCTCCAACAATAATATCCTTGTTGTCTCTTAGAAACTCAGAAACTATTTCATGGCAGGTAGGTAGCACAGTAAAAAGAACACAAGCTTTGGAGTCAAAAGGACTTGAATTAAAATCTTACCTCAAACAGTTGGCACTTACTAAATGTCAAATTACTCAGCTCTGATCACTTCACAAAAAAGAAAAGAAATTTTTTTTTCATGCTTCAATTCCTTGACTGACTGGAGTCGTTGTCATTCCCTTGATTAAAAATTAATCACCAAATCTTATTGGGTTTTTAATCAAAGTATTTTTAATCAAATATTTCTCATATGTAGCTTTTCTTCTCCATTCCTATTGACATTACTCTATTTCCAGCCTTTGTTGAAGAAGTTATTACACCTATATTATTGAAAAAGCCTCCTCTAAACTCCCTGAAACAGAATGACAGAATCTTAGAATCAGAAGGAATTTTAATGGGCATTTATTCCAAATCAAACTAGAACATGAATCTTATCTTTAGCATCCATGGCAAACAGTCATCTTAGATAGCATTCACTATTAGGAATATTTTTCTTTTATAGAGTCAAAAAATGTTTCACTCTGGGGTACCATTTCATGCCTCTCAGATTGGCTAAGATGATAGGAAAAGATAATGATAAATGTTAAAGAGAATGTGGGAAAATTAGAATATTAATGCATTTTTGGTGGAGTTGTGAATTGATCCAAGCATTCTGGAGAGCACTTTGGATGCTCAAAGGGCTATCGAATTGTGGATACTCTTTGATCCAGCAGTATACATACTATATCTGGTATCCCAAAGACATCATAAAAAAGGGAAAAGGCCTATATATGCAGAAATGTTTGTAGCAATCCTTTTTGTAGCAGCAAGGAACTAGAAATTGAGTGGATGTCCTTCAGTTGGGGAATGGCTGAATAAGTTATGAAATATGAATATAATGGGATATTATTGTTCTATAAGAAATGACAAGCAGGCTGATTCAAGAAAAGCCTACAAAGCCTTGCATGAACTGATGCTAAGTGAAGTGAGTTAAACCAAGAGAACAATTGTGCACAGGTACAATATGATAATGTGATGGTCAACTGTGAGGTTTCCAACAATGAGGTGATACAAGGCAATTCCATTAAACTTGTGATGGAAAGAGTTATTCCCATTAAGAGGGAAAAATATGGAGACTAAATGTGAATCAAAGCATAGCATTTTTACTTTTTAAATGCTATTTGTTTTTCTCTTGTTTTTTTCTTCTTTCACCTTTTGATTTTATTTTTCTTGTGCAGCATGATGAATATGGAAATACGTTTAGAAGAATTGCACGTTTGACCTATATTGGATTGCTTGTTCTTTATGGGAGAAGATAGAGGAGAATGAGGGAGGAAATTTTGGAACATGAAGTTTTGCAAAGGTGAATGTTGAAAATGATCTTTGCATGTATTTGAAAAATAAAAAAGCTATTTTTAAAGAGCCATTTCTTCTTTGTCTATTCATCACTCCTAATGCAGTCCTTTGGGGATAAGTCCAAGTGCCAACTCTCTTTCAAATGTTAGCCATTCAGATACACTAAAGAATTCCCCCTTGTGTCTTCTAACAGAATTTTCTAATTCTCTAAACTAATCTACAGATAGTATGAACTCAAGGACCTTCACCATCTTAATTCTTTCTCTTCAGAAATACTCTGGCTTAACACTACTCTTCCTAAAAATGTTTACCAATTTTACTTCTGTCTCATCAAATTTTATTTATCCTTCAAGATTTTGGTCAAGTGTAACTTCTTCCCTAGTAAATCCAGACCTCATCATTCTCTCTCACTTTCTTTTCTTTCTTCTTTTTTTCAGGTGACTTGAACTCTATCAGGAAAGGTCAAACTTTATAAGTATATAACATTTCCATTATTTGTGATGCCTGTGTGTGATCTGCCTTCTGTGTTAATGATCTATGATACCTAGATCTGTGAGCTTGCCTTGCAGTATATGTTTTAGTAGTATTTTTTTAAACCACTAACCTTTTTAACAGGTGGTTTATACATGCAAATAGAACCCACAAAACTACAAAAACTCTTTTTTAAAGATAGGAAACATTTCCTTCACTAAATCACAGGGTTGGTCATAATCCCTCCATAGAAATTGTCTACTTTTAATTTTTTTGGTACACATCTTCTCTTTTATATTTAGATAAGAATTAAGTTTCATGGAACACAAAATTTAGATTATGATGGTAAATGGGAGTCTCTCAAAATGTTAATATTTCAAAGAAATTTCTAAATTTTCCCATGCCTTTGATTAAATCTACTCTTTCATTTACAATATGACAGAATGTTTACTTTTACTAAGTATAGATTCATAGATTTATGAAGTCCAAGAGTTTTTTATCTAAATTCTTTTATAACCCAAATTCCCTAACTCCTTTTCTATTTCATCAAAATTTTCACATTACTATTTCCTTACTATTTATTCTATCATTATTTCTAACACTATTAGACACCAGTATTCTTTTCTCCCTGTTCAATGAAAAACTAAGAGATTCCTTTAATCTTTTATTACTAGCTAAGATTTGCTCCCATTAACTAATATGAACTAATTTAAGTCACAGCATTTCACTCTTCCTTTGTCCTCTTTTCTACAATAACCCAGCCCCCTACATTTTTTAGTTGTCAAGTTGCCATTCCCAATCTAGTTCACTAGAAAGTATTATTGAACAGACTTACTACAAGTATGAAGTGTAAAAATGTATTTCCCCACACCCCATATTAAGCCTTACAGAAGGACATTAATATGCCCCAATTCTCTATATCTGTTGAATTTTTCAGCGACTCAATCCCAAAACCATTTTTATATTTGGTCACAAAAGAGCTGAGCAAGGATAATTGACATTAACGATTTTCAGCTCATATTTATTTGCACTATTGTTTCATTCTGACACTGGTTTTCCTTTTCCATTTCTATTTTTTCTTGCTTTCTCTTCCCAGTTCCACAAAGAACTGACTCTCTTTGTTTCATGGAATTCTGCAACTTGGTAGCTAATCATATCCCAGAGCACTGATACAGGATGTCCTGTGGTGTTTGGAATTTACATTAGTTGTTTAGCCTCCCACTTTTTGTTAGGGATCATTTCACTGTGGATATCATACTCTGGAAAACACGTGATTACATAGGCGCACATATTCACAAACAGATCTTTCCAGTTAAATATTCATGATACTGAATGTTATCATAGGATTTTATATACAAAGAAATGACCAACATTGTCATTCAAGGCCTGTATTACCTTATGCAGAGAATACTAAATAGCATATTATCACATCTTTTGTGTGACAGATGAGCTTTTTGCTGAAGAAACTAATAACAATAAATTAATATATAGTGGGTTTGGGGGAGAAAATCAGAACAAAGGAGCTTTGAAAGAGGAGATAAATGTTATTGTACATTTTGATTTGGCTTCCCTTGGATTCCACTTGAATACTGTATTTTAAAACATGTTCATATGATTGTTCATTTCTAACAGAATAACACTGACCCAAGGGAAGATATTCAGTGACAATTGTGTTAGTTAAATCAAATGGAAAGAGGATTTTGTTAGGAAACAAATTTATGTTTCTACTTTTCTGGATTGTGCTTCTAAAAACTCAGAATGTTCATATTCTATCACATTGTGATCTTTTCAAACAATACACAACCTTTGAATTCAACCTTTTCCCTTCATTTCAACCCAGATAGGTACCTTTGCCTTGTAAGAATTAAATGTACTATGGCATATGCCAACGCAGGTATGGATAGGATACGATCTAGTGTGTGGCCATCACAGAGCAACTTGCCTAAAGGAAATGGATGATTTGAAGTAAAGGGATCAGATTGCATCAGACCTTATTTTTATTTCTGTGATGTGACCCACAAAAACTACAGAATCTAAAATGTAGTGCATTCCATTTCTATTTAAATCCTTTCCATTAAAATGGTGTTTTCTGGTACTATAGAGTCTGTAACAAATTTAATTGAAATTTTGAGTCATCTAATAAAGCTATATTAACATGAATTGTACTTAGCCAAAGGATCATACCTAGGCTTTAGGTAGAGTAGAGATTAATACAGAATGATTTATTAATGTGAAATAGGATCTATATTTGATTTGCTCGTAGAAAAACCACTACATTTTGAGCTAAATGACCTGAGTTCAAATTCTGGCTGTTACCACAACCTACATGATTAGGTAGTCATTTGAGTGGCAAGGAAGTCATTTGAATTTCTTAAATTCAACTTCTTCATTTATAAAACAAGAGAATTTTGTTCCTTATTTATTCCTTTTCCTCCTTCTAGCTCCAAATTCTATGATACATGAATGCCCTTTATTTTGAAAATGTAACAGTGAAAGCAAAAAAAAGTGAATGCCCTCAAAAATATTCAGGAAAGGCTTAGGAAAAAAATTAGAAAAAAAAAAGCTTTAAAAACAATCATTAACTCTTTCCTAAATATTAATGAATGAACCAAGCTGATTTAGTTTGAAATTAACAAGGTTTCAAATGATCAGGAAAACATTTTGGTAAATATGTATAATTGTTATGGAAATATCAAGCTATGTTATAGCATGATAAAATAATTTTCCTTTAAAACCTTGAAATGGTTTAGTCAGAGAATTTGTAGAGAGTGTGTTATTGTGAAGTTTAAGCAACCTCTTGCTCTAGGAGATTATCATTCAATCAATAAACAAGCATTCATATGTGGTCTACTATGTGCCAGATGTGTTTGGTACTGGGCATACAAAAAAACAAAATGAAATAGTTGCTGAACTTAAGGAACTTATATTTCATTTTTATTATAAGTGGAGGAATTTTTCAGAGGGATTCACTAGATTAGTAATTTTTAGCATGGTTCAGCAAACATTGAGTGCCTAAAGAAAAGATATAACTTTATCCTCTTTAAACAGTTTAGACTTTAACTGAAAGTTTAACCAGCTGTGTTTCCATTTTCTTACAACTTTGCTTTCTAGGATAGATTTCCCTATTCCCATCTCTACCCACTTTGTGGTTAAAATGGACAGCTGAACCCAATATATGGAGAAATATTGTCAATCAATCACTTTAAATTCACTGTCTCTTACAGTTCCTATTGTTATCAAGTCTCAAGCTTAAGATGAAGACATAGGCAATGTTGGTTTTGCCTCTCCCAACTTTTGTGAACCCTTTTAAAGGAAGCATGAACCACTTGAAATTTATATTATTGTAAAGACTGTATCTATAATGAAAACATGAATAACAGATGTTGGAATACACATATTCACTTCTTAAGAGACTGTCAAGATTTATGAGAGTTGGCACATGTTGAACTATATGTCTTAACATGAAATCTGTTAGCCTGTTTATTTCTCTGTTCAAGGCTCTGAGATTTGGTTTGTGTGGTTAGTACCCACTGCTAGCATGGCCCACAATCTCCCAAATCTGAATAAGTGGCCAAAAAGATTATCATCATGTGACTGACGAGAAAATGGATCTCTAACACAAGACCCAAACTTGAAACTTTCTGAGGTCAGCCAGTACCTGCCAAAACTGGTATTCCAGGGGCAGCTAGATGACACAGTGAATAGAGGATTGACTTTGGAGTCAGGAGAACCTGAGTTCACATTTGGTCTCAGACACTTAATACTTCCTAGCTGTGTGACCTTGAGCAGGTCACTTAATCCCAATTATCTTGCAAAAATAAAATAAAATTATAAGACTGGTGCTCCACTGGAATAACCTTTGAAAACCAAATCACCTCTATGGCCCAAAGAAGCATCAGGGTAGATTTTATTGGTGATTTGTATAATTAGTGATAATTAATCTTTTGGTATAAATCTTCTTCTCAAATGTAAAGTAAGATTCAGTAAATAATGCACAAAATAAATGCTATAAAAGTAATAAGGTATATGTATGTCATCATATGTATATATATATATCTAAACACAATAGGTTTCCTATAATAATGTATAAAAGAAAGAATAGTGCTTTAGTTACTGAAGATTTAGATTCAGATTCCATTCCATTATTTCTTAGCTTGGTAACCTTTGATAAACTATTAACTTCTCTGAAAGTTAGTTTCTTCTTTTGCAAAATAAGAATTGGGCCATATAATTTCTGAAGAGTTGGTAGTTCTTAAACCTTTTTGTATTTCTGTTATCCATTGATAATATTAGAAAGGACTGAGAATAGGAAGTGGACTTCTGCACTGGTCCAAGGAACTCCAGAGTGAGGAAACTGTCTACCAACATAAGTTAGAATTTTCTTTGCAACTTTTAGTTTTGGAGAGTTGCCTGGAGCTCTAAGAGGTGAAATGATTTGGCCAAGCTGTCACACACCAAGAGGGATCAGAGACAGCTCTTCCCAGCTCTGAAGCTGGCTCTCTAACCAGTATGTATATTGCCCCACATTTTGGAAGGGAATTTCAATATACTTACTTATATTGCTGATTAGGTTGTCCTAGAACAGTTAGAGAAACTTTATAAGCTTCCTAAGGGACCATTAGTGTTTCATCTTAATCTAAGAGTCATTTAAAATACATTTTCCCAAGGCCCTTGAACAAAATAGGAAGCACCTTTTCAATACCCCCAAAATAAAAGTCTTTTATGTAATTGGAGATATTAAAGTGGTAATTCTGAAAAAAATTTTGAAACTCCATTTATTCAGTTTTTCTGTTGTTGTTTTTCTAATCCTTTTAATTTAATTTTCATTATTCTTAATGGAACTACCTATTAACCTATTCCTAATCCTTACCTTTCTTGATGTCTATAAAGCATTTGATATCAGAGAACCTTTCTTACAGATATTCTCTTCTTTTTGTATTTTTCTGACATTAATTTCTCTTGTTTCTTCTATTTGTCAGACCACAACTTCTTAGCCTTTCCTAGATCTTCATTCATTACCTTTGGGTGGCCCTTTTCATTTTCCCCCTAAATTTTCTCACTTGATGATCTCATCATCTCTCGCCTTTATTCAGATGTTTACCAGCTCAATTTAACTAGCCATAATAGTCTTTTCCCAGAAATCCATGCTCCTCATCTTCAAGATATCTAAACCAGAAGTCAAGTATTGTTGCACTAAGTCCTCATGTGACTCAGCTACTGATATTAATTTTGGTATTAGATTACTAAAACTAGTTTTTACTAACTACTTACTGAGAGGGCTTTTGATTATACTCTTTATCTTTCAAAATACATAGTCTGTTCAGTCTTGATCCTAGATACTCATTTGTCTTTGATTGGAAAAGAATAAACTCAAAAATCGCAAAAAAACCCCAGAAGTCCTTTAAATTAATGGTCACGTGGAAGCCAAGTGGGAGATAGGGTTTGCTGAATCTCTCTTAGAGAGCTCTTCTCACTTAAAAGCCTCCAGAGAAGAAATCTTGAAGAGTAGAGAATGACCCATTAGTAGATTCACAGAGTCCTGGCTCAATAGCCATTTCTAAAGAATACCACATGGCATGCCATTAGAAAACAATCAAGATTCTCTGAAATGAAGGAGGTATCCTAATCACGATGTTCTAGAACTACATCGACTCCAAACATACCTGTGCTTGCTTGTAATGCTGACTAAGAATATCTATAAAGACTATAATATCTATAATATCTATAAAGACAAGGAATCTTACCTTTGTATATATGCAGTATGTTCCTTAATTATGTAAGCTCCCTGGGAACAAGAGTTTGCTTTTTCCTCAATATCCTTAATTGGGAAAATGGAGAACATAACATTTATAATATGTTATCTTCCTTGAAGCATATTATAAGTGAAGTACCATGAAATTATGAACTGTTGCTATTACTCTTCTTTCCAAATATGAAAACAGCAATCAATAACCATAAAGCCAAGTCCCTTTGATAATCTCTCTTGAAGTTGATATTTAGAACATTACTAACATAATTAGACCTTCTGTGAATATCTTCAGGTTCCCCACCTTTCTCCTTTATTGAAAAGTGTAACTTTTCTCTTTCAACCTTAATTCCATTTCCATCAGTTAAGGTGCAAAGGGAAACAAAAAGTGAAATGATTGTTATGAATAGATCAAAAAGATGTTATGTGTCTAAGCAGTCAGTGTGGCTTTAGACAGGCTATTAATTTGGGTTCTAATTCAATGCTATTCCTGAATTTGGATACTCGACCTGGAGTTGCTGTTTTTTTTTTTTCAAATGCTTTTTAAAAAATACTTTGATTTCAATGTTGTCTATAGTATATTTAAAAACAAACAAAGAGCAAAACAAAAGAAAGAAAGAAAGAAAGAAAGAAAGAAAGAAAGAAAGAAAGAAAGAAAGAAAGAAAGAAAGAAACAAGCAGAATAACTCCCAGCCATCTTCATTAAATGGAAATTTTTGGAAGTGAAATGGTTAATTATAGGGAGTTACAAATGTTTTTTACAGAGTAAGAAGTTGAGGTTAAGATGAACTTCCAGAGTAAAGAAGTTTCATGACATTGTAGAGCAGTGATATGAAATGCAAAAAGAAATGAACACTAAGCCATAAATAATCCATAATATTTATTCTATTATCTATTGACTTAGAAAGCCACATATTAAGATGATCAATGTTCTGTTGTATTTTATCTTATTTTGTTAAGTATGTTCCAATTACATTTTAGTCTAGGTGTTGCCATAATCAGGAGTATTAGTGCTATTTTTGATACCATTGTTGTAGAGAAAGTCCAAGAGACTCAGAAGTGCAGCTTAGAGCAGAATAAACACATGGCTAGACTGGATATATTCCTGAAAATGGAAGCTCTGGGAGGAAGAATAATTGAACTATAGTGTTTTACTTATTGAAATACTTGCAATATTAGGTATGGGGATAGATACTATTATTTGCTATTATTATCTATATTTTATATCTGTGGAAGTTGAGGCAGGCAGAGTTTAAGTAACTTGCTCTATGTCACATAGCTAGTATAAATTAGGTATTTCTGAATCCATATCTGTTACTTTATCAATTACATCAGATAATTACCATATTTTCTCAAAATAACATTACATTTCTTCTTGTAGAATAATCCCAAATCTTTATATTTTTCCCTTTTTTACCTCACTCCTATTTGGGATAATACCTCAAATAATCTTAACCCATTGGCTCGTTAAACTCTGTTGGGTAGGCAATGAAAGCAATACCTTTCAGAGGTGAATGAGATGAGATTAGAGTTATAAAAGTGTATTACCCAGTTAATTAAAGAGCAAGTTAGTATTAGAGCAAGAATGGTAATCCAAGTCTTTTGGCTTCAAATACAGTATTTTGTTTTTGTTTTTCTTTCTCCATTATATCAGACCATCTTACACTTAATTTTAGCCAAATGAGATCACTTCATTTTTAACTCCAAGTGTATAGTCCTTTGAAACTTTAGGTTGATAGAAAGTTATAGGATCCTAAGAGGAACTCTAAATTAGAACTTACTATTTTATAACTGTTTTATATACTTATAGGCCTGAAATCACATAAAAAAATTCTTGGACAAAAAGGAGTTGCGAGTGGAAAAAGTTTAAGCCTGTTGTTCACCAATGAAATTAGAGGGTGATTCATATTTCCACTCTGACAGTTATTTTTCCTGGTAATATTGGTCCTTTCTGTTTCAGAGGTGATCAAATCTCTGATCTTTGTTTTTCATCTGATCAGGTTTCTGGATTTTAAGAAGGGAAGGAGACATGGAATAGTGGATTAGTTCTCTAAGCAATCTGGGTAACATACATATGCAATTCTTCAGGTTGTGGTCTCTTACAGAATATTTTCCTCATTTTCTCTTAATAGGAAAATTCTTGTGATTGTTCTCAAACAAAACAGGACCATTGATATAAGATCCTACGATACCTAGATCCTAGTGTGACTTCCCTGCCCAAAAGGCGAGTTTATTATGCCTGTCTTTGAAGCTAGAAGGGATATAGACTTCTCCATGCTCTTCAGAGTTCTCTTGGTACTCTATCTTTTCTAGAAATAACAGGCAGACTTTCTAGGAGGTTAGCTAGTAATAATAATAATAATAATAATAATAATAATAATAATAATAATAATAATAATAATAATAAAGCTAGATATGAGATTTCTTGATGGAATCTCAGTTTCAGAAAGTAATTCATGTTTGGATATTTCATTCCAATTTGCAGGATTTAGAATGTACAACATGCCTCCTTCCCATTTTTCTTTATGAGAAGATCAAAACAGTCCTGGTACTGCAAAGATTTAAAAGGGAGGGAGAGAAAGGGAAGAGGAAAGAGTAATTCCTGTTTTTAAATTTATACATCAGAGCGACTAGGTGGTACAGTGTTGAGTCTGAAGTCAAAGAATAGGGAATGGGAAAAATGTGAATTATTATTTCCTTTCCTAGAGTTTCTCAGATGATGGCAATAATTGGAAGTTCTTCTGGCTCTTTTTTAAAAGGAAAGTTTTCAACTAAAGGATTGCTAAGGCCACTTCTAGATTTAAAAATGCTATAATCTGATGTGACCCTATTAATTGTTTTCTACTTGTTTGGATCCAATAGTAAAGCAGGTATTTTTATTTTATTTTTTTGTTTTTAATATGTAAACCATGCAAATGAGTATGGATTATATGTAAAGCATACATCTTTATTAATAATTTACATCAAGTCCACTGTAATTCTGTAAAGAAAAATTACTTTGAAAAGCATTAGAACTCTCTTCAAATCATGACTTCATAAGACTGATAAAACTTACTTTCAGGGGTATAAGGGAGTCATCTCTTATTGTTTTGAGAGTTTATTTTTAATTTTCAGTGTGAGCATTTAAAATTTGGAAATAGGCAAACACTATAAATCAGGACTTGATTTATAGTTCTGTTGATTTTCTAGACTTGAGAAAGTAATGGAGAAAATGTTAATGCAGATTAAACCTAATGTGTCAAATGTGTCTCTGTGTGTGTGTGTGCAAGTGTACATTTCACATAATATTGGTATATACATATACATATATCCATATACATTTGTGTATGTGTTTGCATATATATATATATATATATATATACATATATATGTATATATGTGTGTGTGTGTGTGTGTGTGTGTGTGTGTGTGTGTGTGTGTTACAAAAGAGGGCTTCCATTTGGGGTCAGAGTAGTGGGATATGGGTTAATAAATAGTGCTAGAAATGAAAAAAGTCAGTAACAGTAAAACATTTTATAAATATACAAATGACGAAAAAAGAACAGAAGGGACATAAGGAAATAGAACTCTTGTTACTACCTTGTTAAATTATGCTTTCTTTCTTTCTTTTTTTTTTTTAAAGAAATCAAATGCATAAAAGTTTATTTTCTTATATATTCCTATTCCAGTTGGCACAATGGACAGGATATTGGATTTGGATTCAGGTGAATTCAAATCTAGCCTCAGACAATTGCCATCTGTATGGCTCTGGGCAAATTGCTTAACATCTGTCTGCCTCAGTTTCCTCAGCTGTAAAATGAGGATTACAACAACATCTACTTCACTGGATAGTTGTGAGGGTTAAAGGAGATAATATTTCCCAAGTATTTTAATCACAGAGTCTGATACATTGTAAGTGCTTAATAAATAAATGCTTATTCCTTCCCTTTATTTATATTTATTGAGATGTTTGATGATGATTAAATTCATTATAAAATTAAATGAAAATTAACTAACCATTTAAAATTCACGATCAGATAAAATTATATTAACATATATTTTTCAAGTCAGTTTATGACTAGAACTGTTGTTTCTATTATTCTTGAATAAATAGTTTTATTGTCATTTATAGGGAGCTTTTTCTTTTTCTACTGATATTGGTGTTTCTCTTTTGCTATTGAATTTACTTCAGCTTTCCTTTAGATTCTAATATTAGTTATATACTGAATGGGTTTAATGCAATACAGGTAGGGGAAATAAAATATAGAAGAGAAAAATTCTGAGTTTTTTTGGGTAGGGATAATATCTAGAATTATATAATCTCTCAAATATGGCCAATTTCTTCTTTGAAGCAAATCAAATGTGTTCCTTTCATATTATTGTCTGAGTCTTGAATTATTCTGAGTTATATAATTATGCAAGAGATGACCACAATGAGATGTTGTCCTATTGCATAGAATTAACTGAAGAAGAGGTAAACCTTTGCCAAGTGCCCCTTAAAAGTATTTCAGACCAACAGGGCATTTTAGGGCAGGTAGAGAGAAGGTAGGAAACTATTCAAAAAGGTGGATAACAATATTGAAATGGTGAGTGAGAGAACCCTCAGAGAGCTTGTTTAGTTTGAAAAATCCTTATTGATCTCCACCAGCTTTTGCACTATATTAGGGTCTGGACACCAAACTAACTTTCTCTTTGTCCAATTATAGGAAAAGATAGAGGGAATGAGTACACATTTAGCACTTCAATACCATCAGCTATGCTACGAATTTCAGACTTATTACTGAAGTCATCACAGTTGCTGCATTCCCACTGAGTAGCTGAAAGTGTTTTACAAACATGAGTTAATTAATTCTAATGCCTTGCATTTATTTATGCATTGCCTTTCTTTGACTAACTCAACATTCCTTTAAAGGAATTTTCATTTACCCTCTATGGCTCTTGTATTAAGTAATAAAATACAGTATCAGACAAATTTTTAAAATTGGAAAAAACAACAAGTGTCTTGCTAATTTAATATCCAGTAATAAGTTTCTTTTCTTGATTTTTAACCCACTACGGATACTCTCATATTATTTACATCTCATTACTCCTTGACAACAATTCAAGCCAGAATAGAAGATAGGAATAAAATCGAATTCTTTCAATTTAATGATTTGCTCTTCAAAGGGCCATTTAAGTTTGCTTGAGCTAGTATTTGCAGACCCAGGTTAAATTCTGCAATTCTTCTACTTATTAACTGTGTGAACTTTGGCAAAAAAATTTAACTTCTCTGTGTCCCCTTTAAAAAAAAAACCTGGACCTTTGATTTTATAGCTTAGAGATTTCTGGTATGGAAGCTCTTTCCACTGATTGTTGTTTAGTTGTATCTGATTCTTCATGACCCTATTTGTGTTTTTGTTTGTTTTGTTATTGTTGTTGTTTGTTTGTTTTGGCAGAGATGCTGGAGTGCTTTGGCATTTCCTTTTCCAGCTCATTATAAGGAAACAGAGGCAAGCAGGGTTAAGTGACTTGCTTAAGGTTATGTGGCTATTAAGTGTATTAGGCTAAATTTAAACTCAGCTCTTCCTAATTCGAAATGCATTGCTCTATCAATTGCACCATCTAGTTTAGATTAGTACCTAATTTGCAAGAATGATTAGTTAAAATAAGAAGCTACCAAGTGTTGGAATAAAGTAAACTGAATGTTCATTACTCCTTCTGTTCTCCTACCCATCTCTTAAGGGTATATTTCATTCCATTTAGCCCAGACATGATTTGTGTTACTTGCCTCAGGTGCAGAATTTTCTAATCATGACTTTATTGGTATGGGAAGCCTTCAAGCAATCAATAGAACTAGGTAGAAAATATGGGTTCATCATTCTAATACTCACTTATATATACTATGCATTTGGTCTCTCATTTATGATTAACATGACATAAGGATAAAGAGCCAGAACTGAAAGCTCGAAGACCTTGATTCGATTCCAGGCTCTGACACATACAGGGCAAGTCACTTAAATCCTCAGTGTCTCAGGCAACTAAGAAATTGCAGAGAAGGTGCCAACATACATTTGTTAGAGCTTCCTCCTCAGGGAGTTCCTTCTATTAATGAAATCAAAGGTTTGGATTTTATCCCTATTGTTTCTTAAGAGGGAAAGGAGAAAAATTGATGGTCAAATTAATTTCTTAAACATTTTTTGCGTTATTTACCTTTAAATATTTTGGTAGAATGGAAGCTCTTTGAGAACAGGAACTATTCTTTAGTTTGTCTTGTATGCTCCTTGAATTACCAAGTTCAGTGCTTTGATCATGAATTCTAAATAACATACTTTTTAAATTGAATTATTTTTAAAAAATCTTTGATTTTTTGGAGTGTGGATACTTTTTTCTTAATGTTTTATTTTTTTAAATTATGTGTAAAGTTAATTTTCAACATTATTTCCCCCCACTTAATAGTATTTTTGCCAATTATATGTAAAGATAGTTTGCAATATTCATTTTTGTAAGATCTTGAGTTCCAAATTTTTTCTTCCTCTCTCCCTTCCTTCCTCTCTTCTCAAGATAGCAAGCCATCTGATAGAGGCTCTACATGTACCATCATTTTAACATATTACTAAATTAATCAGGCTGTGAAAGAAAATCAGAATAAAAGAGAAAAACCATAAAAAAGAAAAAAGGAAAAAAAAAGTGAAACTAGTATGCTTCAATCTGCATAGTTCTTTCTCTGTATGTAGATGGCCTTTTTTTCTCACAAGTCTATTAGAATTATCTTGGATCACTGTGCTGCTGAGAAGAGCTAAATCTATAATAGTTGATTATCACACAGTGTTGCTAGTGTTGCATACAATGTTCTCTTGGCTTTATTTGAAGTGCGGATACTTTTGATCAAAGCAGACTGACTTTTCTAAGTTTCACAAATTACCTTGGCTGAAATAATTCAGCACATGTTGACCACCTTTCTGATAATGACTTTTATTAAATGAGTTGACATAGCTCATCTTCACTCCTACATTTCAAACCTTTCCAGCTTGGTAAGCATGACCAGAACTTGGCTTTTCTTGTAGCAGTCAAGAGCCAGCAATAACTCCACACCAAAATGAAACTACATTCATTCTGATATTCAATTAAAAAAATCTCCTATGGTTGTAGATATCATGTGTCACTGTGTCAGAACTCTAGCAATCACTCATTTGATTGTCCCAGATCTTAAGTTAGGCCTTTCCAGTTTTATTGAACACTTCCAGTTTTTTTCCCCATAGAAAAACTCTGGCAAATGGATGTGCCCACATGAGAAACATAATTCGGGCAACAGCTTTTCGATAAGTTAACTTGCTGCAGATCAGATGTCTGAAAGAACTGAGTAATATCACCTATGGGTCTTTTATTGAAGTGATATTTTCCTGTACTTCTACTCCCTCCTTCCCATTTATGATTCAGATTTGGCTAAAAAGTATGAGCTTGACCAATTTGAAGATGTGGAAGCCACTAAATTACTTTTCCTTACTTCTCATTTCTCAGTCAGTAACAATTTAATTGTAATTGGATTTCATAACCAAGAAACATATAAACATATATTCTGAAGACAGAATTCTAGCTGCCCATATTCTCTTTCACGTGAAACCCAGGCTGTAATGTGAACAGTTTTTTACTCTCTTATGGAAGAAATAACTAAAGAAACCAATAGACAGACTAGCTTAATTTGAGGGAGAATGTTGCAAAAGGAGAAATGGGAACACACTTGTGATTAATAATGCTCATTACTGACTCAGATTTCTGACTGGTACAAATATCAAATTTTCTTCCATATAAGAAATAAGAGAAAAATAAGAAGGAAAAGTAGGGAAAGAATAGAGTCAGGTACATGTCTAAAGTTGGCTAAAACTTTGTTATTTAGGTAACTCTAGGTGCTTTCCACTGGACTTAGAAAACACGCTGGAGAGCAGACATACAGTAACTGAATTGTTTCAACTTACCCAAATAGCATTGAAATGGACTTAATTGTTGAACTGAAGGAAAGACCATGTGTCTCCAGAGACTATTAGTGTCATTTAAAAGGCTAAATGTATCATAAAACCTGTCTTTAACAGAATAAAATTGTACAGACCAACACAATTTTAGCTAATGTTTTCCACATTTCTTGTATGAAAAAAGAAAGTGGCTGTAAAGTAAACTTCTATAGGATCATTGCATTATTAGGGATACCTCAAATCTATAGATCATTAAGCATCTTTTTAAAAACTAAAAGTGCTTTGTAGCAGGATATTTGCATGATAGTTTGCAGGAGTTTTCAATTCCAAAAGATAAATATGCCCTATTAGGATTTCGTTGCAATATGCTCTTGAAATGAACCTGAAACCTAACTCCACACATGCAATCAAATGGTGCCAGTCAAAATTGAACAGTCAAATTTGCAGCTGGTTTCATTGACACTTTCTTTTTTGTTCTTGTGGGGGTATACTTCCCTAAGATATTTTTCTTTGTTACCTATATTGTACCTACTGAATGTGTGCTGAACTTCCTTTTGAATCAAGTAAATAATTGTATGCTCTTCCTAAACAGGAAAAAAAAAGTAGAGAGAAAGGTTTAAGCATTGCTTTTATTCTATCAAATAGACAAAGGGATATTTCTTTCTTCTAAAGAAGTTCAGAGTATAATGATGAAAAATCAAGAACAGAGACAAATAGTGGATCAAACCTCAATTGAAAGAACAAATCTTTCTATTTATCTGTCTCATCTTTTCACCAGGGTTGTATATCAACTATCAAGAAAGCTATTTCAAATAACTTTTGCTAACATAATTGTTATTTTATAAGTTTAGTTGCTATGGTAATGCATGATGTAATCCTCTATTACCATCACAATCAGTTACTTTTTTCATACCTAGCCAGGATTTTTTTTTCCTTCTCAGGTCTTTATGATTCAGGAAGGGAGAAATATGTAATATACATACCTATATGTATATACATATACATATGCATTACATACACATATATTGTTTCATTCTTCTGGAAAGACTCAGAATCAGGATATAATTACCCATATGTTGGGGCTGTGGTGCTTTTCCTGGAGCTGAAAAGTTTTCAATTTTTCTTGCAACTGCTGCTATTGTCAAGCTTCCCTCATTAAACCGCATGTGAAGGGAAACAACTGTGATTTCTTCATTGTTAGTGATTAAGATGAACTTGGATCATTTCTAGAAGGCAGGGACATTGTGGGGACTTAGTGGGAACTGAATGATGAGTCTGTAGCTACATGTGCTTGAGTAAGCAACCTTCTCCTAAGACATATATATTTATTTCTTTTTTTTTCTCTCTTTTTTGAATTTAGATATGGAAAAGGTTTGGTTAATTGAAATTAATGACTGATGACTTGACCAACGCTACATTGATGTTTAAAATAATGAAATTTCTGCCCAAATATTGCATTTTGGGAAATGCCATTGAACTTTGCCATTCTCCTTATATCAGGGAACAAGGGTAACACTTTATTTCCCCATGTCTTCCTGAGAGATACACCGCACATTATTTTACTTGCTCCTCAGTCCCATGCAATTTGGCTTTTTGTCCCCCCAGATTTTCTTAAATTATTCATTCCAGGCTCACCAGTTATTTCTTAACTGTCAACTGGACTCTTCTAAGTTCTCATTTCCTTGACTGTTTCTGGAACATTTCAAACTGGTGATCACTCCCTTCTTTCTGTCCCATTACTTTCTACTGATTCTCCTTCTTTTGACCATACTTTCTTAATCTTTCACTAGTTCAACTTCCTACTACTTCCTTTTTAAGTGTGAGGCTCCATCTTTGTGTCTTTGTACTTTTTTCTATAAGTGAGCCAAATATATCACAGTTGGAAAGAAATTATGAGTCAACTATACAAACTATATTTATTGACATGCTTCAAAAGTAGTCATCATGATTTTGCTTGAAGACCTCCAATGAGGGATCCTATGATGGATGTCCCAAACAGTCCATTCTATCTTTGAACATTTCTAACTATCAGGAAGTGTTCTTTTTTCTTGAAATCAAGAAACTAAAACAACCAGCCATCGATCCTCATTCTTCCCTTTGGGAACAAAAATAATATTTCCATTTCTTCTTCTACATGATAGTTCTTTAAATGTTTTAAAACAAGCAAAATATCCCCATTGCAGATCATTTCTCTAAGTTCATTATCCAATCCAGTTAGACAGCATAATGAACAAAGGGTAGGAACTGGAATCAGAAAGGCTGAAGTTAACATTCAGACCACTTAAAAGTTTAGAAAAAGCACTTAATTACTCTGTCAGCCTCAGTTTCTTCATCTATAAAATGGGCATAATAATAGCCCTAGCCCTAAGGTTGTATTGAAAATGAAATTATTTGTAAATGAATATTATTTGTAATGGCAAACTTTAATATACTATATAAAAGCCAGCTATTATTATTATCCAATCCTTTTGTAGTATAATCTCAAGGTCCTTCTCCATCACAGTTATACTTCTCTGTACACTTTCAATTTTGTCAATATCATTCCTAAACTGTCACTCAGAATTCAGTAAGATATTCCAAATATAGCTTAATAAAGGCAAAATACAGAAAGGCTCTGTCACTTTCTAATTCTTATAATGAATTTCTGGTTGCTGGCACATTGCTGATACACACTAGGCTTGCAATTCATCAAAACACTCCAATATTTTTCTTTCTTTCTTTCTTTCTTTCTTTCTTTCTTTCTTTCTTTCTTTCTTTCTTTCTTTCTTTCTTTCTTTCTTTCTTTCTTTCTTTCTTTCTTTCTTTCTTTCTTTCTTTCTTTCTTTCTTTCTTTCTTTCTTTCTTTCTTTCTTTCTTTCTTTCTTTCTTTCTTTCTTTCTTCCTTCCTTCCTTTCTTCCTTCCTTCCTTTCTTCCTTTCTTTCTTTCTTCCTTCCTTTCTTTCTTCCTTCCTTCCTTTCTTTCTTTCTTTCTTTCTTTCTTTCTTTCTTTCTTTCTTTCTTTCTTTCTTTCTTTCTTTCTTTCTTTCTTTCTTTCTTTCTTTCTTTCTTTCTTTCTTTCTTTCTTTCTTTCTTTCTTTCTTTCTTTCTTTCTTTCTTTTTTCTTTTTTTTTTTGAGGCTGGGGTTAAGTGACTTGCCCAGGGTCACACAGCTAGGAAGTGTTAAGTGTCTGAGATCAGATTTGAACTTGGGTCCTCCTGAATTCAGGGCTGGTGCTCTATCCACTGCAACACCTAGTTGCCCACTCCAATATTTTTCTTATAAACTTTATTTCAGCCATGATTTCTCACTCCTATATATGTGAATTTTTTTGTGTGTTTTAAAACCCAAATGGAAGACTTTCTATTTATTTATATGGAAATTCATCTTGTAGATTGAACTCTATGCTCCAGTCTCTCAAGATTTTTTTGGTACTTTTTCTGTCATCCAGTCAGATAACCCTCCATGCTTTGTCAAAAAAGGCTAATAGATTTGCTATCTATACCTTTATTTTAGACATTGATAAAACTTTAAAAAATCAAGGGGCAAACAAAGAGCCCTTGATCATTTCAGTGGAGACCACATGCTAAATTGACTTTGTTTTTATTCTAAACTTAAGAACTAAAACAAATATTTCTATAACATAGTAGAATAGAAACAAAGATATGATTGCACTTTCATTCCCTACCCTAGAGATGGCTATTATTAGAAATATATATGTATACATGTATGTATGCGTGAAAACATAGACATACATTTCTATCAATTCTTTTTCTGGATGCAGATAGCATCTGTCTTCATAGTTTCTTTATAGTTAATTTGGGTATTTATAATAGCTAAAATTACTTAGTCTCTAAAAAGATGTTCTTAAAAATTATATTACTATTACTGCTTACAAGGCTCTTTTGGTTCTGCTCATTTTATTCTTTGTTATTTTGCACAAGTCTATTCACATTTCTCTAAACTCATTTAGCCCTTCATTTCTTAGAGCCCAGTAGTATTCTATTACAAACATATACCACAACTGTTCAGCCATTTCCCAACTGATAGGAATTCCTGCAATTTTCAATTATATGCCACCATAAAGAAAGCTGCTATAAATATTTTGGAATATGTAGGTTCTTTTCCCTTTTCCCCAATTATCCTGGGAAACAGATCAAATAGTTATATTGCTGGGTCAAGGGGTATAGGCATAATTCCAGATTTTTTTTTTCAAAATGGTTGGATCATTTAACAGTTTAACCAACACTGAATTACAGCCCTAGTTTTTTCATTTCCCCTCCAACATTTGTTGCTTTCCTCTTAGATCATTTTAGACACTCTGACAGGTACAAAAGAATATTTGAAGGTTGTTTTGATTTAAATTTCTCTAATCAACAATGATTTGGAACATTTTTCCTATGGCTATAAGTTGTTTTGATTTTTTCACCAGAAAACTGCCTATTCATATATCCTTTGACCATCTATCAATTTAAAAATGACTTGTGTTCTTATAAATTTGACAAAGTTCTTTATATATTTGAGATCTCAAAATTGTCTATAAATTGTCCCCCTGTATTTTCTGTTTTCTTTCAGATCTTGGCTATATTTGTTTTATTTGTATAAAACTTTTTTAGTTAGTGTAATCAACATTATGCAATTCATACCTCACCTTGCTCTCTATCTCTTGTTTATTCATGAACTATTCACCTCCCTATAAATTTTAAAGGTATTAGATTTCATATTCTTAAAAATTTGGGGTAGCATCTCTCTTTGTAACTTTGTAAGTCAGATATCCATTTTGCCCTTATCTCAGTAAATGTTGTATTGATCTATGTGCATTTTCTGCCAGACAGCTTTTCAACTTTCCCAAGAATTTTTACCCAATAACAAATTCCTATCTCAAGAAGTTAAGTCTTTATATTTGTCAAATGCAAGTTGACTTTCAGCCATTACTAGCAAGTCTTTGAGTTTAGCCCTTCATTCAGCCTGTGTCCTATCTAATTTTGTTGCTTTCCAGTCTAGATCATTCTATCTTTAACACAAGAATATAATTACTTTATTGAATGCTTTACTAAAATCTAGTCAAACTAATTCTATAGCTCTATCAACTTAAACTTAAAAAAGGAAATACAATGAGTCTGTTATAATTTGCCCTTTGATCATACTGTCTCTTTTTAATTCATTCCTTTCTTTTCAAGATGTTCTTCAAAATTTTTCTTCATGATGTATCCTAGAGATTTTTTTCTTCTAAGATTCAAAGTTATATTACTGACTAATAATATAAGCTTGTTCTTGGTTTGATTCTGAAAATTGGATTTCCTCTTTTTCATGATCTTTCAAATATCAACAATTATATTTTCCATATATGAAGATATATTTCATCTAGGACAATTGACTTGAATTTATCAAAAATAAATTTGTGTTTTTTTTCCATTTAATTGTGTATTATCATCATAGCAACCTTTTTTTGTCATTGCTAGTACAAAATTCACTTTCTTTGGTGGAGATAGCAAAAACAAAATACAATTCTCCCTCATACATACATATTTTGTATGTATATTATTATTTCTATATTATACCACCAAATTTGAAGATCTCACATGTGGAAGAACCCATTACTTCCAAAGGTATAACGTTTACTTTTAAATAATTCTAATTATTTAGAAATTTTCCCTTATATCATTTAAATCGGTCTTTTTACAACTTCTGTTACTACCATTTGTAACTGAGTAGGACAATATATAACCCTTCTTTCACATGTTCAAACTTTTATCAAGTCCACCAAATTTCACCTCAACATCATACTTGTTTTCTCTGATTTCTTCAAATAAACCCAAGATGAGTCAGTCAATAAACATTTTTAAAATATCAGTTGTGTTCCAGGTACTATGCCAAATTCTGGGTATACAAAAAAAGCCAATGTCCGTGCTTTCAAAGAGTTTGCAGTGTGAAGGAAGAGACTTGAATTAAAGGGGTTTTGCAAAGTCTTGTTGGAGAGTATGAGATTTTAGTTGAAACTTGAAGAGAACCAGAGGGCAAGTAAAAGAAATATAGAGCCAAAGAATTCCAACTCCAGAGGACAGCTAGTAAAAATGTCTATAGTTAAAAGATGGAGTGTCTTATACAAGGTGGTTAGGAGCAGGTGTTTTTTTTTTTTTTTTCTATCAACTGCCTAGACAGAACTATCTATGTTTCTAAATGTACCTGACTAAGCATATTCTCTTTTTGGTATGGTGAAGAACTTCATTCACTTAGAAAGAGTGACACTACAGATTAAAGAGAGGAAAGAACTGAGGAATACCTTTCCCTCCCTCTAAGCCATGAACCCAGGAGGAAAAAAAAATAGGGTTTTAGTCATTTCATTTGTCTTCTTCAGTTCAAGGTTAAGGGAATGCAATCCTTCATCTAAGAGCTCTAGCTCTTTGAATTCACAATTTCAGAGTGGATGTTGAATTCAGGGTCTTGGGATGCAATCTCAGGAAGGGCTTGTTACTTGAAACTAGAAATAATGTTATGTATAAACTGAGTTAACTGTGAACAGAATCACCCATCCATCTCCCACCAGCAACTGAAGTGGTAAATGAAGGGATAACGTGCTGAAATGTAGGGAAGATGTTTCTATATTTGACCTTAAATATGTCTTTCAAATATATATTATTCTGTAAAAAAGGAATTGTTAAGTGGTTAAATGAAGTTGAAGTGTGTGGATTCCTAAAACTGGAGGAACAAAATTTGAAGGGATTCTAACCAATGATAGATAATGAGAGACCCTTTCCCTACCATAATCCCTAAGAGTTGGGGAGAGCCTTAAGGGAAAAATGAAATGTAACTGTCCTCTGGCCTTGGCCTAGGACCTCAGATAATGGGACCAGAAGAAACTCTATCTATCTATCTATCTATCTATCTATCTATCTATCTATCTATCTATCTATCTATCTATCTAAAATATCTATATTATTATCAGAATAAAGGGAAAATATTCTGAGAGAGGCTCAACATGTTGGGGAGTTCAGGAAAGATAAAAAGAAGGAGAAAATTGAATAGATTTTTGAAGAAAATCAGAGAAACCAAAAGGTATAGGATAAAGGGAAGGACATTCAAGGAACACAGTTAAGGTATGACATCCAGGGAAAAAGCATAAAGAATAATGACAGTATTGTTTCTGAGGAAATGTGTGTGTATATGAGAGAGGGAGAAAGACAAAGAGACAGAAAGACAGAGAGACAGAGAAAAAGAGAGAGAGAGAGAGAGAGAGAGAGAGAGAGAGAGAGAGAGAGAGAGAGAGAGAGAGAGAGAGAGATGCATACGTATATGCATATATGCATGTGTGCCTGTGTGCATGAGAGAGACAGAGACAGAAAGAGACAGAGAGAGACAGAGAGAAAGAAAGAGAGCTTTGATTTTTCTTAGTATAGGCTATGTATATAATTTTTATTTAGTCAAGTAAAAGATACTAGAATGATTTTTTGAAATTCAGTTCACAGAGCCTTAGTGGTAAACTTAAAAGATGTTTTGATAAAAGATGAAAGAAAACACTGAAAATAATACACAAGGGAATCATCTTTTAAAATGAAATAATTGTCACTATGAACACATAACTCAACAATGGCCAGACAAAATAACTTCCATTGTCAATGAACCGATTTTAAGACATTTCAGGACTAATTTTGCAAAGAATTACATTTCCAATATGCAGCTGCCCAACATTATTTTCTTTAGCCATCATCTCTGTCATATATTTCAGACAAATGATATGTGATAATGCCTTTATTTTTCATTGTTTTAAATAAAAAAGCAATCAGATACGTCTAATTTGAGATTAGATATTTTGATTCAGAATTAAGATAGCTGGCACCATTATTTTGAAACATACATTATGTATATATGTCAAATATCATGTGAACTTTTTAGAACAGACAGGAAGGAGTTTTCTCTTGGTAGTATTGTGTGTGGATAATAAGAATGTCTTTGTCTCTGTCTCATCTCTGTCACATACACACACACACAAACACACACACACACACAAGAACAAAGAATCCATCAACAAACTGACCCAGATGCTGCAGATAAAATTTCTTGATATAATTCTTTGGCAAACTAGATCATAGCTCAAATCTTATTTAATATTAGCAATATATAAACTCACAAGAAAAAAAAATATCCAATTGTACAGTCTTAAGCTTAACATTCCAAGATGATCCAGTATTCCCCAAATTATCAGTTGTTGCTTTGATTATTTTTATTTTTTTAATCTAGAAGGAAAACTTTTATTTGGCAAGTGTTTTAATTGAAGTCAATCATTTTTCTTAAGATCCCCTTAGGAGACCCTTTTATCTAGGCAATATTTATTGCTTTTACTTCCTTCTCTTATTCTTCATGATTCTCCTCCTCCTCCTCCTCCTCCTCCTCCTCCTCCTCCTCCTCCTCCTCCTCCTCCTCCTCCTCCTCCTCCTCCTCCTCCTCCTCCTCCTCCTCCTCCTCCTCCTCCTCCTCCTCCTCCTCCTCCTCCTCCTCCTCCTCCTCCTCCTCCTCCTCCTCCTCCTCCTCCTCCTTCTTCTTCTTCTTCTTCTTCTTCTTCTTCTTCTTCTTCTTCTTCTTCTTCTTCTTCTTCTTCTTCTTCTTCTTCTTCTTCTTCTTCTTCTTCTTCTTCTTCTTCTTCTTCTTCTTCTTCTTCTTCTTCTTCTCCTGCTCCTCCTCCTTCATTCTCATCAGCATCCTCATCCTAGTTCTCATACTCCTCTTCCTGAATTTTCTCTAATACAAGGGCTGTTGTTCAACAGTGATTAACAATTTCTTTTCTCATTTAGATTTTTCTTTTCATCAAAATCTTTCTCTTTTGAAGGACTTTTAGGCAATATTTTCAAACAATTTAGCTGTGCTTAAGAGTTGCTGTTATCTTTTTAGCAAGGTGTGTTCTCTAGTTTGATTCAAAAGAATGGGTTTTATAAACAATACTTTCATTCAGACAAACCCTGCCATAGAATTACCCACAACAGCCTGGCAGTGTTGATAGAGATTACTCACTCCAAAATATTTTCATATTACAGGGAAGTTTTACAAGCTTGTTGAGTCAAATTTGCCCCATTCTACAAAGAAATGAATTATAATGGCTTGATTTTATTTGTTGGTCTAGTTCATATGGTTTTCTGTAGTTTTGGTGGCAAATAAAGAAATTATGAAATGTGAAATACAGAGCAAATGTGGTGACAAAGTAGTGGTGAGAATTTTCCTGGTGATAAACGTATATAACTATATTGTAGCTTTAAACATCAAATGAACATTTGCTTCTCTAGAATTCTGGTTATTTTCTCCAGGCCCATAACACCAATATTCTTCACTCTATTGTTTGTAGCAGCCATCTTGTACTATAAAACTAAAATTCATTTCATATCATGAGCCTCAGAATTTCATGATATCCAAAACTGGACTTTCCCAAAATGAATTTCTTTGGTATTCTTTTTTCCATACCTGGTCCATCTGCATTTTTTCCCAAGCAAGTTTAATCACGTTCTTTATTGTGTTGTGCTTCTAACTCTTCAAGCTCTATTTACATCACTTTTGTGTCTTTGTTGGTGTTAGCAATAGCTCCCCAATTAAAATCACCTGCCAATTTCATTGAAGTATTGCTGACTTCTCTCTCTAGATCATTAATAAAGGTCTTAAATAAAACTAACCTCATGTTGAACTTATGTCACCTCACTAGCCACCTTCATGTACTTGGGCAAATTGCCATTGATCATTTCCCTTTGTTTACAGTCTTCCAGCCATGTTTCAATCCCTTATGTTTGAACATGTTTTAATTTTTTGGACAAGGAAAAATTCCCAAGGTACTAAAGGCAACTGCTCTAACAGAAAAATCTTGTGATTGGGAGAAGCACAAGGAGATATCTTAATGTCTGTTGGTGGGGGAAAAGAGTTAGGTCATTAGATTTAATTAGATAAAGTCCTGGTGTACATGGGCTTGAGACCCCCACACAGAGGATAACTGAAGGAGCTTACTTTTGTATTAGTGCTCGGCAGAAATCTAGTAATTGCCAGTCAAAGGCAGTTGAGTGAGATAGTGCCATATGCCAAGAAAAAGCAGGAAGCCTGCAATAAATAAATTAAACCTCACTCAGGAGTCCTAAGTGGCTGAGCCACCAGCACAACAAGCAGGAAGTTTGCCGCAGCAGTTTGCCACCCAAGATGGTCATAAGAGCTATCATCAAGGGCAAGGGTATACTAAGGATCTCACTGCCTGCAAATATTGGGGATAAGGATGTTTTTCACTGACCTGAAGAAAATGAACGATATCTTTTTGCTGCTGAAATTAAGTTATATATGGACAAAATACAGAAAAAGAATAAAAGAGGGCTAGAAGATGGGAGTGATCCTTAAAAGAATATGAGAGAATGAAGTACTTTTTAAAAGAATGTAAAAGTGTCTAAAAGAGAAAAGGAATATATGGTAGAGGAAAATCCGAACATGAATAAGGAGATCAAAGGATAGAAGATTGCAACACAAAGGAAGAAGAAAAGAAGGACTATTGAATCTATGGAGCTAAGGAATAGGTATAATTTTTTATTTCTATAAGGGAAATACGTGTCTTCAGAAGAAAATAGTTTTTTGGTTTTTTTAAGTTCCAAGGAATTGTGATGTAGCAATATAGCTACCATCAGGGAAATAGTCATCTGTGTTTAGTTAGAAGAAGAGATTCCTTGCTGGCATAAATAATGAAGAGGTATGTTATCATCCCTGAGCTCATCTCAAGGTTATGACAGATAGCTTCCTGGCACTTGAAAAAAACTTTTGACTACTATTCATTGATGTCAATCCATCTGTGAAAAAATGATAAAGCTGAAAAAAAGTCTATAAAGTTTGGTAAGGGATTATAAAGTATTAGCCAAAAAATTAAGAATTTTAGGAGAATAAAATCATGTTTTATAATTATTGTTATCAATTGAAAGTTGGGTCTTTGAACAGAATCAGATATGAGAAGAGAATATCTGATCAAGAAGATGGTCTGAAGATAGGATCTAGATTTACACATTTTTTAAAATTCAGGAATGTTGGGCACTTGCCTTGTGTTGCAACTAAAACTTGCCTTGAGTACCCCTAAAAAAGGTATGGCTACAGATTTCAGTTAAACAAAAAGTGATTTCAACTATTTAGCTTAAATACTCAAGAGTTTGTCTTAACTATTCACACAGAAAAAACCTAGTGGATGAAGCATGGTCAATTCTAGACTATGATAGATATGCGGTTAGATAAACAACCTATGAAATAGCATATATCCCTCAGTGTATAATATATATTTTGGACAAACAATGAAAATGGACTGCTTGAGCTCAAAATTAAACATGAAATGCAAATTGTTTTTGAGAAATGAGAAATATTTTTTTAATTTAAGCATCTTTCTGGAACAAAACTCCACTTTTTAAAATAGCAATATTTTCTATTGGTTTTGCATTGTGTCCCTACCATGGGCCATTCAAATCTTGAAAAACTGAAAAATGAATATTACCTAGAAAATAATGCAAAAGTATATCCTAGATGGGTGCAGTCTAAACAAAGTATCGTATCAAACAAGGTATTATATAGAATCAAACAAGATATTATATAGAAGAATCAGACTAAAGATGCTATATAAGAAACAAAAGAACAAAAGAAAGGGTGCTTTTCTCATGCAGTGAGAACAGCTAAGGGAATCACTCTTATTCTCACTATTTAAAGATAATTCAAAGAAGGCCTCCAATACATTCAATGTTACCAAATTATGGGATTATCTGGATAAAAATGCATAAGATGGCAGATTTGAATGGGCTAGTTTCTAAATCAGTAAAAGGAAAAGTTTACTGACCCATGTGAATGCATGAATTCCATGAATTTCAAGATTTATAATGGAAATCTAAAATATTTAAGTTGTTCATTAAAGAGCTAAGTGAATAAATTTTGTTTTCCCATTTGATTGTGGTCTTTTTCAATAGAGTTTGTGGATGTTTCATAAGGAAACTCCTAATTTTAGACAGAATTATAGACCCTAAATTTGCAGAAGACTAAATAGGACTTCCTTGAATATGGCTTGACTATTGAGAGTTTCATGTTCATTTTATTATTTATTTCACATCTTTTACTAACTAAAAAGCTCCACATTAGTTTAATTGGAGAATCTCAATCTTAATTTCTGTCTCTCATATTGTCTTATCATCTATCATTTGACAGACCTCCCCTTTGCCACTATAATAATGACTTAGCAGAAATCTGTACACTTAAAGAAATATGGCCTTTGGGGGAATTGAAATTATATATAAATTTACTTTCCAGTTTTTTCTTTTGTGAATTGTCATTTTTATTCTCTTATTACTTACTAATTTTCCCTTATTCCAAAAATATTAAGGAATATATTGATATTCCCCTCACTACTTTTTTTCCCCTTTTTCATAGATGCTTCTACCCATTTGCTCATATTCTGGTCCTTTTCTTTCTAGCATTTCATGTTTCATCTCTAATGGTTTTGCAGTTCCTCCCACCCCCTCTCAGACCACCTAAATCATGTTTTATTTCTGTCTAGGAAGGCCTTATGGTAATTAAATAATGGTGTTTCTTCTAATGTTTCTAGGAACACTTTATTATTTTGTAGTGAGGCTATTGGATGCTATGAATTGAAATGGACTGGGCTATCGTTTATTTTCACTGTTTTTTTTTGTCAGGTAATGTCTGAAGGACAAACTTGGACTTAGTCTATGTTTTCAAATGTAACACATTGAGAAAAAGTTAAGGTTGTTTGCTTCTCTCTAAATAAAATCCTCATGTGTCATATTAGAATATTTAGTTTTCTTTTCACCCTTAGTAGCATTAGTAGGAGTCCTGACTACTAACATACATATAAATGAGAAATAAAACTGCCAAGTACTTTGACATTTTAGTCATTCATAGCATCTGATTCTATTATAATTTTCCGCCCAAAGATATAGTAATGGTGGTAAGAATAAGATACAAATTCCTTTTTTGCTAATTCTTTGTCTTGTTATTTATTAAAATAACTCAAAGTTCTGCCATTTTGTTTTAAAACATCTACTTATAAAAATCCTAGTTTTTCCTATTGACAGAAAATTTACACATATTTTTGTGTTTTTAGTTTTGTTAGTATTTCATAATTACTTTTTAAAGAATAATAACAAAGTTTAGAAACCATTGTAATGGCTGTGGAACTTCATTCTTATCTGAAGCAAAAGACCTATTTTAGGAAATCTGAGAGCTGTACAGCCTGTTTTTTTCAGGCTGGACTTTGAGTAATATTAATATAATCATATACTTTTGAATTTACCTGTGCTCAGAAAGGCTTAGGATTCATTAAAAAAAAAAAACAAAGTTGATATTAATACATTCTCTGCTTTTCTTAACATTTGAGCCTTGCTCTTTCATCCTTGACAGAATGCTTTTATCTGTTTCATAGTAGAAATTCCTGAGTAGAAGAATTGCATCAAAATATTCTGTAACACGTTTCACTTTATTATTTAAATTATATTCAAATGAAAAATTAATTCTGGAATGTTCACTACATTTTTACATCATAAAATTATTATCCCTGCTAGCTCTAATTTTAAGTGAAGCATTAATAATAATAACACTTAGCATTTGCATAGCACTTTGTACTTCCAGAGTCCTCAATGATTATTAATTAGTTAATCCACCCAACAGCTCTGTGAGGTAGGTCAAGATTGACCTCTCTTTTTCCAAATGAAGAAATTGAGACACAGAGGTTAAGTGGCTTCCCCAAGGTCTAACTCTTTCAAGATATATTTGAATTCAGGATTCCATTTCTATTCTATGTTGAGAATACAGAGCTAAGGTACAAAATATTAATGGATTGAAATATTATAGATAAGTCTTGTATATGTGAAAATACCTGCACTTTTCAATGATTTTTTCCCAAATTAAATGTATAAAACCTTCGTCTTGTTTTGACTTTTTTAGAATTTTTAATGTAGATCTTTAATGTGGAAGATCAGTACTTTGTGAAGATGTCTCCTATAAAATTATAGTAATTTTAAAACAATTATAAAATTAAACAAGGTCCCTTATAGAAAGGTCAATTTGAAGAAAAGTTATACCAGCTTCTTTTTTTAATAATTGAGTTAACTGAAAATTGGACTAGTTTGCCAGAAGCATTTCTAGTTAGTTTTATGGGAGTCTCTTGTGGAGATCACTTCACGGTAAAGAACACGTTTAAGTAAGAAGAGAAATTCAGTGGTTTTCTTCTACATCCCATGTGAGCTATTCTTTAATCCAATAGGGCCTCAAACTAGCCCTGCACACTCACTGAGCACACATTTTTGGAGATGGTAGTTTATCTAGTGGGAATAAGTGCCCTGCTCATTGATGGTGCATTAGCAGGATGCTGTCTCCTGTGCTTTGCAAAACTGCTTCAACCTGTGTTTTCTTGTGTTAATGCCTAGTCTCATGTCAATAAAGCCCAAGACTCAATTTTTCATTATCCAATTTTTCATAAAGGATGTTCGACTGAGTCGTTATTCACCGACTCCCCTTCTATGTTTCTTGAGGCTCTTTTTGGAATGTGATAGATGGTTTGCCTCAACTAAATGTCTTTCCACTTATCAGCTGGAAATCATCATTTTTTGAAAAGTGTAAATGATAGTTTTATCTTTATCTCCTCCAGGGTCTTGTCCCAGAGTCCTTCAATACGAAAGTCGGCAAGAATTTAGTACAAGAAAGGATGCTACAATGTTTGACCTTACCTAACTTGGCCGTTTGATAAAGGCTCTTTGCTATGAAGAGCAAACCAAAATCTATGACTGTTATTTTAAAAAATAACAGCAGGTGCTTGCTCTAAAACAACCACTAGCATCATATAGAAACATTGAAACAAAAATAAAGCAAAGTATCTTAAGGTTTTCTCATGTCCCTAAGACACAAGATGAGAGCTGTAACAGATCTGAAAATCCCCAAGGATCTATTTTTTTTTAATTCCAGGGTTTCATATTCTTATTTGATTACCTCTGTTTGTAGAATTAGTAAAGACAGTAAGATAATGCTAATACTCATCAAGGTACCATAGGAAAGTATCATCATAAGGAGGTCATTTTATTTTAAAGATGATGGCATTTTTCTTCAATTCAAACCTATATAATAAGGAATTTTTACATATTTAAGTATAGTACAAAAATATATTAGAAAGAATGATTGTCTCAGTTTTAACAAGTTTTCTATAAGAGATGTTGAATAATAGAACCTCAAAGTTGAATAGACTTCTGAGGCTATCTGCTTTGTCATTTTAAATGATAATATCTTAATTTAGGGGAAGGGACATGAAAAGGTGTGTGTATCTTTTTTTGACTTAGAAGGTTCAGAATATTTGTATCAAGGACTTTCTCTGTACACATATATTTATATATCTACATAAATGTACATATACATACACACATGTATATTACATTTCTATCTGTTGCAAAAATTTCTTGATGTGGATGTCTTGTAGGGGAGCAAGAATAGACCTCTCTAGAAGATTTTTACTAATATACTTCTCCAAGAGAGACTTTTATTCTTGCCAGAAGAGAAGCAAGAGACTGGGATAAGAGGCTTGCCCCTTTATATTCCTAGGATAGAGGGAGTACCAAGTTAGAAATGTACCTGTCTGCTTCTTTAAATATTGTTAGTCTAAGGACTACAATTATAATTTTTAACATGGAAAAGAGGGTCCGCATTTTATATGCAAAGTTTAACTTCCCTGCCACAAAATGCTGAAAAAAAAAACATATAACAAGAGGAAAGACATTTTATACAAATCAATAGTAAAACAGAAATCTGAAAAATTATACATATGAGCATATGTACTAGACAATATAAATTGAATAAGCTTTCCATTTGGGAGTGAGAGTCTTGGATTTGTTGAATCCTATATCTTACTTAAAGGAAAAATTCCCCACATGCCTTGGATAGCAAGCTATGGAAGATAAGAAAGAGACTGCCAGTCCTCTTTTATTGACATTTTTCCAGTCTTTCTCTCCCTTTAGTGATATAAAGAGAGATTTATATGGAAAAGCTTCTCTTTTGAAGTGAAGACCTTCAGATTTTTCTTGTCTTATACTCATCAACTTTGCCCCTTCCCTCATGGTCAGGAAACCATCATCTCCATCAAAGAGAAGAAAGTTCCAAAAAAAGTTCCAAAAAAATGGAGTTAGGGGCTCAGCTTATATTCATTTATTTACTTGAGTCTTACTCTTTGTGAGTAGGGATTATACTTGTATATCCATATTTAATAAAGTGCCTGGAATATAGTCAGTGCCTATTAATTGTTCATTGGTTGCCTCATAGAAATATCAAAGTCAAATTTTTAAAACAGAACAAAATTCATCATTTTCCCCCAATACTACCCCATTCCTAAGATTTCTCTATATCTATTGAGATCATCATCATCCTTGTTGCCACAAGTTTTTCCCTAATCCCATTCATTTTCCACAAAACTACCAATATGATTTTCCCTAAGTATATCTAAGATCTAACATGTTAGCCCCCTACCCAATAAACTTTAGTGACTTCCTATTGCCTTTAGAATAAAATATAATTTACTATATTTGCCTTTAAAGTTCTTCAGAATGACCCAACCTACTTTTCCAGGCTCAAAATGTATGAACAAGACAATATCAACTGAAGTGTTAATGATTAGGAAAAACACCATTTTTACTGATAATATTAATTTTTTCTTCCAAAACTATACCAAAATCATCTTCATATGAAATCCATATATGAGATTTGAGACTGGAAAATATACATTGCCAAAAATAGTTGAATCTATGATTTAATGAAATTGTAATATTCAAGCTTCCCCCATGACAAAAGCTACAAGAAGGCCTTACCCTTTCTTTGCAGTGCTATGGGACTGTGGTCTAGAAATCACATAAAATTTCATACTTTTTTCAACAAACTGATTAATTTTTTATCTTTAAAAATATTTGTTATAAATGCTATTATCTCTTGAAATAAGAGAAAGAAGGGATACATTGGGAATGCAGGTTATATAAAATCTAAAGATATAAACATTTTATTAAAAAACTTTTCTTTCTAGATGTACTTTATTTAATTTTGAATGAAATTATTGGAATGATAGGACAGAAAATGTCACAGATATAGTTTACTTAGATTCTAGCAAAGTATTTTCCAATCCCTGTGTTATTTTTGTAAAAAATGAAGGAGAAAGAGAACTAGTCAATAGCATAGTTGGGTGAAATCAGAACTGGTTGAATGACTAGACTTCAAAAGAATGATCATTTATGATTTGAGGTCAGAGGTATCCCATGTCTCAGGAACCTGTGCTTTGCCCTTTGTTGTTTTACATGTTTGATCACTTTGGACTATCATTGAAGATATACCCAGAAAGGAAAAGGATGGCAAAAATCTGGGAGTAATAATGAACAGCATATGATTATAAGGATTCAAAAAGTTCTTGATAGTCTAGAACATCATGGGGTCTATGAACATAATTTTTTTAAAAAGTAAAATTAATTTCATTTGAATTCTATATATTTAAAATATTCAAACACATTTTGAAAAGGAGTCCACAAGCTTTCACCCAGACTGACGAAAGTGGCTAGGACCCACAATAAAGGTCTGATTTTAAAAGAACTATAAATGTTTAACCTACAAAGAAACAAAACAAAACAAAACTATGGAGTATGGGGCTGATAATAGTTATCTTCAAGTGTCAGAAGTTCTGTCTTGCAGAATTAGAATTAGTTTTGTTATGTTTGTCCAAAAAAGCAGAACAAAGACCTGTGATGATATGTTGCAAAGAAGAAAATTTAGTCATGATCTAAGTAAACATTGCCTACTATTGGGAGAATTCACAGGAGACAATATCCAAGAAAAAGGAGCAGAGATCTATGTACAAAGCATGGAATGTGGATAATAAAAGAAAGCAATTAGACTTCATAAGTCCTACTGGGGTTTAGTGATATAGTTTAGGTCAATAAGATGGCTATTGAAAACTATGTTGGGCTCATAGATTTACGGTTTAAGTTACCTTAGAGACAAACTAGAGATTTTTATTTTATAGGTGAGGAAGGTGAAGTCCAGAGAAATTATGACTTGCCTAAGATCCCATAGGTGATATTTGATTTGAACTAGTTTTCAATATGAATTAGTTTTCCTAACTTTGAATACAGTTCCTTCCTCAAGATTATATAAAGCAAGTAAAGGTATAGGTTTGTTTATTAGGAAGCTATCATTAACACAAAGTAAAATGGAGACACATAGAGTGAGAAAAGGCAGACTATCATATATTTCCATTGATATCCTATGGTTCCAGCAGTTGTTTAAGGATATTACCAAGAAAATGCATAATTATAAAACTATTGCACAAGAAAGAGGCATGGAGTACTCCATTGATAGCTTCAACATTCAGAAAGATCTGAATGACTTGAATGAATCCTTCTCAAAATATGAAAAGCAACTAAACAGTATGAGAAGGCATTGTAATCTGCACAAATAAAGAGAATGTATAATATACATGATGATCAAAGATCTTTTGAACTACTAAAGTATACTTATTTGAAGAAATCTATATGTTATAGTGGTACAACTTTTAGAGAACATTAAAATAAGATGTAATAGAGGGAAGCAATACTGTGCTGGCATTTTATAATAGAAGAGTTGAAAAAATGATTTGTACAAATACAGAATGGAGAAGATATGGTTAAACAAAGACTCATATGAAAAGGATCTGTGGATTTTAGTAGCTCATAAGCCGTTAGTTAATAATATATGTTAGAAAAAAATTTTCAAAAGTTTTGATTTTTATTAGAAGAGACATGACATCCAGAGCATGATAAGTGATTTTATTTACTATTCTCTGTCTTGGAAAGATTTCACATTTTAGGAAAAAAATGGATATATGGAGAGAAAGGCAATCTATGCAGTAGATAGAGCATAAGATCTGGAGTCAGTGAAACATAAGTTCAAATTCTACTCAGATATCTATTAGGTATGTGGTCCTGGGAAGGTCACTTAAAGTCTGTTTGCCTCAGTTTCTTTATTTGTAAAATGAGAATAATAGCAACTACCCTCTAGGGTTGTAAAGAACAAATAAAAGTATTTGAAAAAAATATGAAGCTTAAAATCCTATATAAATGATTGTTGTTATAATGATGATGATTATGAAGAAATGGATTGGGACAATTGGGTAAAGTTTAACTGGGAAAAAAGATCTGAAATTGTGTTACATGACTGTCTTTAAAAATATAAATTAATGTTTTCTAAGAGGGAGACTAGAGTTCTTTTCCTTGACCCCAGAAGGTAGAAGTTGAAAGAAGGAGGAGGCTGGTTTTTGTACTGTTTTAGTTAAACTACTTCAAAGTGGAATATTACTCTAAGCAGATGTGTATTCTCAGATCACTAGAGCTTTTAAAATGGAGATTTGATGGTCACTTTTTGTATATGTAAAATGGATATTCTTTTTAACTCTAGATAGATTACATGATCACTCAAAATCCTTCCAATGTTAATATTTTGTATCCGTGATTTTTTGTTAAATGTTGGGAGTAGTCTAAGAGCCAGAGAAAGGATATGACCATAATATTCAATTGTAACTAATTTTGTTTTTGAGAATTTTGTCTATTGTTTTCTTTGCCAAAAAATAAAGTATTATTCTGCTGATGTTGTATTGACTGTGAGTCATGGAATATCATAGTTTCTGAAGAATTAAAAATCTGAGGGTCAACCAAAGGACAATGGCATGATACATGAATATAAATGGGCTGCAAAACATCACTAGTGAAGAAGTTATATAGATTTTTAAAATATATAAATAATAAATCTCCTGCTTTGTCTAATCCACTTTTAAATTCATTTTTCACCCAAATGCTAAATTTATATTCCTAGTCTAAAATTGATAAGCACAGGAGTGTCTAAGGTATTGCCCTGCTCAAGAAGTCTCAGTGGTTCCCTCTTGCCTCTAGTACACAATCTGGTTTTAACTTATTTTTCAAGGCTAGTTGGATATTACTTGGCTTCACAATTCTACATTACTTCCTAATGGATTTGCCTGCTGTTCTAAATCATTTTCCACATTCATATCCTTGGACAGATGTAGGAATATCCTCCTTATCACCTCTATTGCTTAAATAAAAACCTAGCTTCCTTCATAGTTCAATTCAAGTGCTATCTCCTATCCTGATCCTGTTATAGCCTTTCCTGCTATAACTGTCTAGAAATTACTTTGTATGCATATGTATATACACACACTTGTGTATATATGTATATAGTATTTTATTACATATTATGATCTAATTGTAAGCTCCCTGAGGGCAAAAAACCTTTTTCTTTTTCTTTCTTTTTTTTTTTTGGTCTTCAAATTCCTAATGTTTATAAATTGTATATAATACATATGTATATATGTAAATTATAGTTACTCAATAAACTTTGTTAACATTTAAGTGGTACAATGGGTAGATTACTCAGCTGTAATTAGGCAGATGAGTTCAAATCCAGCTTCAGATGCTTATTAGATAGGTAGAGGTGACTTTGGTCAAATAATTTAGCCTCTTTGACTCAGTTTTCTCAACTGTAAGATGGAGATATTAGCAATTATCTCTGAGACTTTTTATGAAAATCTGATTTGATATTTATAAGGAACATAAGTACCTCACATGAATGCTAGCTTTTTTGTTTGTACTAATGAGTAGCCAGAAAGGTGCATAATATCCATTTAAAGCAGGTATACTTAAATTTTTTGTATGCCACTTGGAACCAGTAGGCAGTCTGGTGAAGCCCTAGATTTCTTCTTAGAATGGTAATTTTAGATGAATAAAATAAAATGCATAATATTACAAAGGAAATCAATTATATAGATATAGTTACATATACAAATATAGAGTTTTAGTTACATATATAAACATATCCATATAGTACACATGTTATGATACATTTATATGTAACATATATCCATATAACTACATATATAATACATATAAGAATATACATATATATGAATAACTATATATTACATGTAGCACTATTACATATTACATGTGTAAATGTATATTATATATATGTATATTTTTAAACAAGTTCACAGTCACACTCCCTAGGTTATGAACACTTGAGAGAGCAAATAATAATAGGCTAATATCTCAAGTGCTACATTAGTATCTGACAATGTCAAAAAATTTGGATAATATTCACCAGTACATATATTTTTGAGAGATGATTTATAGGAGAATACAGTGAGTGTAGGGAGAGAGATTAGGATCTGAAATGTTAAGTTCATAGATGCATCTAAACATCAAAATAATCTTGTTATTCCAAAATACGAAACTATTAAGAGAATTATCCTGTATAACTTTCTTGGGTATATTGTTCAAATTCATATTCTTGAACAGATTCTCTCCTCACAAATTTGTTCTTTATTCACTAAATATAGGACTGATTGTCTTCAGTTAAAATTAACTCTAAGATTGTTGTAATCCTAAGTTAACTCTACTGTTTCTGATCATGAGCAGTTGATAGATATGGGCAAAAGGAAAAAAAAAAAGAAATCATGGGGAATGTAGGTTAAAAATTCTGATGATGAAGGAAAAGGAAGTTATTTCATTCTAATTTTATAACTAGCCCAATGACTAGATGACTAAAATGATCCACCACTGTCTTCAACACTTTTACTTTATATTATTGAGCTATATGGGTAGAATATCCATACCTTTATATATAGCTTTAGAAACATTATATATATATATATATACACACACACACACACACACACACACACACACACACACACACACACACACAAATGTATAGCTTTACAGATAGCTTTAGAAATAGAAAAGATGTCCAACCTTTTTTCCTTCACAGATTAGGAAATGGATTTGGAGAGGATGAATAGTCTATTCCAGATCACTTAAATAATAACAAAGCCAGAATTTGAACTCAGGAGCTGACTGCAAATCTATGCTCTTTTCCCTATATTACATTGTTTAATTGTTCTGCACTTTCTCAATAATTATTTAAATCAAACAAACCGTATCATTAGAGTAGTCTGTCAATACCATTTTGCACAAAGTAAGAAAAAATGAGAGACATTACTTCTGCAATAGATTTCTGAAACCCATTCTAATTGAGGCAGTTTTTGTATTTTTCTCCCACCCTATTGCATTATCTATCTAGTATGTCCCCAATAGGGTTTTCCTCATTTTACCTTATTTCTCTCTCTCTCTCTCTCTCTCTCTCTCTCTCTCTCTCTCTCTCTCTCTCTCTCTCTCTCTCTCTCTCTCTCTCTGTGTCTCACACACACACACACACGTCCTTTTTAAATGATAGGATAACAAATTTTCAATTTTATCAAAACAATGACTGCTAGCTGATTATAGAATTTGAAGCCTCAGAGTATGTTATAATAAGGAGATGATACTTTGTGAGATGGTATAACAAATAGAGTATTGGACATGGAATTAAGAGTTTAGTAAATATGATGTTTAGAGTGGTTTAGTAGATATCAGCTAGTTTTGTAGTAAAGAAGACCTGGGGTAAATGTCTTTCTGTGTTACAATTGTGTGAACCTGGGTAAATTATTTAAACTTAAAATACCCCAAGCAACCACCTAGCATCATAACTTGAAGAATAGCTGTTGATCAGTACTGGTATAGAATAGTTTCCACATAGAGAAGCAACATTGCTGAAAGTGCAAGTCCTGAAAAACAACAAAATTATCAGTATCAGCATCCAAACTTTTCTAAACATGTAGAACGTATATGGTGCTAAAAGCCCGGAAATCTAATTATATCTTCTATAATATTTCTGTGTATCTCAACCTGTATTCCTGAAATAGAAAAGTTTAGGTCTATAATAGGAATTTGTATAATCTTAAAATATTTCTTTTCTACAGAAATTTCAACTGAAACAGGATAGATAAAAATGGATAAAGCATTTCAGAAAATAGGACATGTAACATTGACACCTTTTTATCTTGGTAGGAACCACTTTTGTCAAAAAGCACTTTTTTCTGCTCAAGGCTTATGTTATTATTGATAGGAAACTCTGGTTACATGTGTGCTCTATTCAGTAAGGAAAGAAGTGGGAAGGTCACGTGTGTGGGGGGGAGAGATCACCCCCACATCCCCTTGATGTTGGCCTTCCTGAATATTAGGGAAATGAGATCTCAAGCCTCAAGGTGAAAGCTGAATTCATATTCCCTCAAGGTAAATGATAGTGATTTGGCCTTTGTCTTTAAACCTTGAGGATATCGTATTCCTTCTCCATGTGAATGTTCTGGACAGTCCTTTTTTAAAGCCATTTGGCTTAACACGACTTAAATCTTAGAAAATATGTCAATGAATTTCAGCACCTGGGCACGCAATTAATCTTCATATATCTCTGGTAATACAAACACACCTGTGGGATGTTTTCCATTGAATACATGAAAAGAAAACTCGTAATAAATCTCCGACTGATAGCTTTATCATGACTGACAGTGCTGCTGGAGGCTTCTTCTTTATGAGTATAATTTGGGAGTATATAAAGCAGGAGATTGATTTCTACAGAGCCCTGGCTTTTCTTTAGTATTTATCCCAGGCTTCATAGATCGCCTTTCCTTTCCCATAAAAAAAAAAAAGAAAAAGAAAAAGAAAATCCAAAGTATAGATATGGTTATTTTACTAAATTTATCAAACACAATGCAAGTCAGTATACATGTGCATATACAAATTTATGCATATACACTCATAGGCATACTGTAATTTATAATTAGTTAGATAGTTGAATACTTTTCAAGATGGGAGTGTTGAATTTCTTGGGAGATTCTGGAAAAACTAATTTATCTTTCATCTGAAAGTAATATCTATCAAGGCTTCCTTTAAGAAAGATGTTCTTAAAGTATTTTTATAAGGATATAGTCTTTTCCAGCACACAATGGATTTTTGCCTATAGTGCAAAAAAAATGCCTAAGATTTTGAGAGGACATTTTTTCTTAGAGATGAGTATATAGTTTATAATATCATTAGTATCTAAAATAGATGGAGAAGTGACTTGATAACAATATGATATAGTGGATTGAGTCCTGAGTTTGAAGTAAGGGAGATTTGAGTTCAAATTCTACCTCTATTTAATGACTGTATAGCCTTTTGCAACTCTCTTAACCACTATGTATCTCAGCAATTCCTTAGGATTTATTTGCCTACATAGAGTGAATTCCTACACTAGGTATTTTGAAAGACCACTCAGTTTTTCTTTTTAATTTAGCAAATTCAAATGCCAGGTCTTGATTGACAAAGCAATGAAGAAAATGCCAGTAAGACTTTTCTGAATTTGTAGAAATTTATCTAATAATAGGTCAAAAAATGCTATTTTGGTATTTTAGCAAAGGAAAGAAGGAAGGAAGAAAGGAAGGAATGAGGGAAGTTAGGAAAGAAGGAATGAGAGAAGGAAAGAAGAAATAAGGAAACAAAGAAGAAAGGAAAGCAGAAGGGAAAGATTAAAAAAAGAAAAGAAGGGAAGGAAAGAAAAAGGAAGAAGAGGGGAAGAGGAAAAGGAAGAAGAGAGAGAAATAGGAAGAATGGAGTGATAAAAGGAGAGGGGGGGAAAAGGAAAGAAAGATAATACCTTATCATATTCTTTGAACAGTTATATATGTACTTGAAACAAAAATGGGTATGCATTAACTTTTTGCCAAACTTAACAAAAAATATTTTTTATTGTTTGAAAAAGATGTAAGGATAGATGATACAATATTCTTTCACAAATATTCCCAAATTATAGGGTAAAAGCAAGGTAATGGGAACTTTGTTTGGCTCTAATAGCTCCAAAATCTCAGGGTTTGACAATTTAGAAAGCTTGTACTTTAATAAAACTTAAACTTATGGCATTAGGGTTATCTATGCATTCGAACTAAGGACTGCATGGGACCTTTGCTTAAACCTGTTTAATTATGATCTGTTAAATAATTTTCTTAGTTATTTTAAAGGGCTAGAATCAATAAAAAGAAAGAATATACAATATAATATAGTTTCATTGTCCCCCTCCAAAAAAAACAATATCAACTTTTTATTTGTTTTAGTGTTCTTCACTTTTATTTTAAAAAAAATATCATAAGTACTATCATTTTATTATTTCCCCTTTAAAAACAAGTAAATTAAACTTTGTTTCAATAGAGAAAAGGAAAACTTCTTTTGTTATTAGAATAATCTATTTATAGAAGATATAAAAATGAAACTTTGTAATCATATTGTGTATAAGTGATTTAGGGCAAGGCTAAAGGTTGTCTCTGTGTTATGAAAACAATTAAAAGCTTATTCCCATCTAAAATATATTTATGTGAACTGACATGGAGATTATTGTTTTGAATATCAAAAAGGAGAATGACTTGAGATTAAAAAAAAAAAAAAAGAATCAAATCACCTTCTTCTCAGACCCTTCTAAAGTAGGGGGAAAATGAATCTTGAATCTTTATTGATGTAGAAATACTTATTTTGCTTCAATTTAAAATAATGCCTCATTGTTATAAGAGAGAACATAAGCTTTCTCCTATTTCTTTTGTCATGGGATACAGTACCTAACTTGTATTTATTAGAAAAGAAATTCACTTTGGGAAAGGAATATTACTCAGCAGCATATTTGAAGGTAATATAACTCCATATGTGCTCAATTAAACAAATAGGTGTTTGTTCTTTTGACCATAACTAACTGGATTGCCAAAAATACTTTTGAAATAACTTATTTTTAGAGGGAAAAAAGGAAATATCAGTTTATAGAGAAACTACTGATGCTAGAAAATGCCTAAACAATATAGTATGCCTTGGTTTACCTGTGCAGCAAATTTGTAAGACTGGGATAGCTAGGGCTTTTTTTCATGGGTATTAATAGCAATCAAGATGTAACAATTAACAGGAATAATCAATAGGAAACTCCCAGATGTTATTCATTTCCTCCCCAACTGATAACACCCTCAATGATCTCTTCCTAGCCTGATCCTTTCATAGCAACTGTCATACTCTTTTCTGGGGTTTTTGATTTCCTCTTCCACTCTATTGAATTCATCTAATAAGATTGATTTATCAGTGCTTTTCATTCTACATGCCCCAGTCATCTTTTGCAGAGCTCTCTTTGTGCTACTTGTAACCTATGAGACAGTTTTTCCCTTTAGATATGTCTCAGTATTCCCAGGTTTTCAATGCTGATATTACTAATATTTTATATAGTAACTAAATGAGAAATTTTGTACTACAATATTAGTCTTACACAATGGAAATGTAGAATACCTAATGTTATATATTTATTTATTGCAGTTTTCTGTCTATACCCTTTTATCATTTGAAATAATGGAATGAAGAATTAATATTTTTAATAATTTCAGTTACTAATTTGCCTTGATAAATAATTAACTATCTCTTCCTAAGATATGAGAATAAACTACTTCCCCTCCAAATACCCTGCTTATGATGTCTACAATTCAGTTTTCAAGGAGCTTCTGGGTCAGCTTTGATTTATGTGGGAAAGTATGCAAGGATGTCGAACTTATGCATAACAGAGATCTGGACAGTCAGAGCCAGTGTGTTATCTCATCTTTACTTTGACAGCTGGGGTGCCCAGATACTACTTATAATTAATTACATGAGAAAGACCTATTCAAATGGTAAATCATGCAGCAGGAGGATAGTGCTTTACATCCTATGAAAGCACAATACACACAGTGGGTGCTTAATAAATGTTTCCTGAGTGAACCACATAGATTAATAACCTGTTTTTTCTCCAGAAATACAGATTAATAGAATTTTAAAACTGCAAAAGGGCTTAGAAAGCTAGTCTAGGCACATGTTTTACTAGGATAACTGAGACTTATAGTGGTGAATCAGCTTGTTCAAGGGTGGATATAATTTTAGCTCAAGGCTGATCTGGGCTTTGAACTCCTGGACTCTTATTTATCAGAACATACCATAAGTTTATGCTATTGTACACCTGTAGCTGCTAATTTAATGATATAGCTAGGAATAAAACAAAAGACACTGATAGGAAAGGGGCCTGATCAAATTAGATAAAACATCTTGGCCATTCCCTCTGGACAGCTTAGTGGCACAGAGTGCTGGTCTTGGAGTCAAGAAGACTCATCTTCCTGAATTCAAATCTGGCTTCACACACTTATTAGCTGTGTGATCCTGGCTAAGTCGTTTAACCCTGCTTGCCTCAGTTTCCTCAACTGAAAAAATTAGCTGGAGAAGGAAATGGTAAAATACTTCAATATTTCTGCCAAGAAAACTCCAAATGGATCAGAGTGAGTCAAACAGAGCTAAAAATGATGAACAATAACAACTCCTGATAATTAAAATAACTAAGTCAAAAATAGATATAAATAACAACTTTGTCAGTGGTTTCTAATAGGACATGTTTTCACTCTTGCCATAAGGTTCCATGAAATAAGGCAATAATTACCTATCTACCATTGAAATGGTGCTGTGGTAAATGAGGATTGTAGATTAAGGTAAGCACTGAAGTTTAAATGTAAGAAAGAAGAGATTAGAAAAACAAAGTATGAAATGCTGGAGTAGTTTGCCTTTCTAGCTGGTCTTTAATGTCTGGTCACTGGGGAGAAAACACTGCAGTGCACTTAACCAAACATTAAAAAAAACATATTAACTTATTAATAATAATAAATAATATTAATAAGCAGTTATATAGCTCTCTATATCTTTGAAGCACTTTAAGAACATTAGCTAATCAATTTCAATGGCTTTTTTTCACTGATACTAATCTTAGCTTTGAAAACAGATACCACTTTGTGAATTGCAAGCTGGTAACAAATGTGCTTTCTCAGTAGATGAAATAGACCTGCTATTGCCCACAATAGGCCATGTGCTCTGTTGTGCAGCCCAAAACTCTTCAAAATTGCCAAAGTCTCTTTCTCATCTATTTCTTTTGGGTGGAGAGAGCTGAGACCCACCTTTTCCCAATGGTTCTGATTATTCTATTTTCCCTGCACTGATAACTGACTATGCAAAAGATAACTGCTGCATATTTCGTTATTCTCCATTCTGCTTAATGTTGCAGGGGAAACTAAATGAGATTGCAGCATACTCAGGCTACACATCCATGGCATATAAACAGAAATGCTGCCTGGGCAGTCCCTGCATTGCACGGCAATACCTAAAGGAGGTGGCCATTTTTTCACTGGAAAGCTGTCCCGTTAGGCAGGTCACAAAAGCAAATGAAACTGTTAGGGAATACTAGAGAACCCTAGCTTTAAACTGACACTATGATCATGGAGTTTTAGCAGATAAAAGGACATTTCAAATCAAGTTACTTCTTTTATTAAAGCTTTTTATTTTCAAAACATATGCATGCATAAGTTTTCAACATTGACCTTGCAAAACCTTGTGTTCCAAAATTTCTCCCCTTTCCCCTCATTCCCTCCCCTAGATGGCAAATAACCCAATATATACAAAACATGTAATTCTTCTATACATATTTCTACAATTATCTTGCTGCACACACAAAAAAATCAGATTAAAAAGGAAAAAAATTGAGAGACTACAAAATGCAAGCAAATAATAAGAAAAAGAGTAAAAATGCTACATTGTGATCCACACTCAGTTCCCACAGTCCTCTCTTTGGGTGTAGATGGCTTTTTTCATCACAAGATCTTTGGAACTGTCTTCAATCATCTCATTGTTGAAAAAAGCCACATCCATCAGAATTGACCATCATGTAATCTTGTTGTTGTCAGTTAACTTCTTTAGCCCCATCTTGCTAGCATAGAGGATTTCTGTTCATCTTTGTTGACAAGAAAACCTCAGAGATATCTTCTACTCCTGAGATTCTATGAGGGTATATTATCATTTCCTTTATGTGTCATCCATCAGATTTGGCAAAAAGGAGTGGAAGGAACCTTGAAGATTATCCAACCCTATACCTGATACATACATTTTCTAAAATATTTTTGATGGCTTGTTATTTTTGTTACCTACTTGAACAGTTTTCACTAGCTTAAAAGGCAGTTTGTTCTATTTCCTGAGTGGTATAATTATAATTAAAATAATAGTTACTATTTATATAGCACCTATTATGTGACAGGCACTGTGTTAAACATTTTACAATTAATATATTATTTGATCATAAGAACTGTCCTAGGTGCTATTATAATCATTTTACAGTTGAGGAAACCGAGGCAAATAAATTTTAACTGACTTGCTCAGAATCACAGAGATATTAAGAATCTGAGGTCACATATGAACTCAAGTTTTCTTGATTCAAACCCAGAATTCAGTCCATTCCATTACCTTGGAACTTCTTTCATATATTAAGCTGAAATCTATTTTCTAATAAATTACACCTATTAGTCTTAGTCTTATCCTCTAGATTCATACAGAAAAGTCTGCTTTTTCTTTCACAAGATAGCCCTTCATTAATTTTTAGGAGATCTACTATGTCTCCTCCATATTAAACATAATCAGCTTGTTCCTTCGACAAATTTGAGAGGTTTGAGTCTACTCTGTATTCATTTGAACCTAACATTCTAAAAAACCTCATTTAAAAAAAAAAAGTCCTTCCAGTTTAAAGATCTAGTCACAGAATCATTGTCAATAGTCTTCCCTGAAGCTTTAAATGGGTCTCTTGTGCACTCCTGAATGTCAATCAGAAAAAGTGGCACCCTCTATCTATAGAAACCACCCTGGAAGTGAATGGGCATTAAGTACTTTACTGCACATCTACATTTAAGGCAATACTACTTAAGGCTAATCACACACTAACTACATATCCCAATGACAAAGCTGCATCTCCACTTCGTCTGTATTGATCTCCCATCAGTCATTTGTAAGTGACCGTGCTAGACATGGCCCTTGGGCATTTTTCCAATACAAAAGCCACTTAACATTAAAATTGCAGGATCTCTTTTGGCTTTTTTACAAGCCTTTATCAAACCCATTTAAAAACCTACCTTTAATCATGAACTATACAGATTTCTTCACCTTGGACCTTTGACCTCTCATCAAGACAACAGGAATAACTGTACTTTATAACTCTGATGGAGTTTTAGCAAAATAGATTGAGTGGGTAAGGTGGAGTTACAAATATGCAAAAATTGGAAATAGGGCTTTCCTCATCAATACAAGAGTATGGCTGTTTTTAATCTGTATAAGCACATGTTATCTAATTGAGATTTTAATAACTGTAAGAAAAATACTAGAGGAGATTAAACAAATGCAAACCTCAAATTTAGGAGGCTTGGTGACTTTCAACTCTGTTTTCATAATTTACCATTAGGAGGGGAGGAGATTTTGCAGTGCATTTAACAGACATCTGTTGAGATACCCATGTCCATTTTAGGCAGCAGGCCAAATAACTACTCAAGGAAGAAGCTCTTCCCAAGTCCCACCCTCAGTCACTTTATTTTTTTTTTTTTGGACTATCTGTTTTGATTTGTGTCTCATAAATATATCAGTTAGTGAGACACTGAGAATTTCCTTGGAAGAAAAGACACATCTCATGATGGAAATAGTCTAGCATATAACTAAAGGTCAAAAGCACTGTGACTGATTGTTTCAGAATAAAGTCCAAGTCCCTAAAAAAGATGGGAGTTGACAGCAAGAGTAAGAGAATACAAGTCACATCTTGGGGCCATTTGTTTGAATGTCTTCTGCTGTTGATTCTGGCTAGCAGTTACCCTTGCCATATTACAAGGTGCTATCCTCTAGTGTAAATTCTCTTTTGAAGAAAGATTAAAAGATTTCTTTACAAGACAAGTTATTTGGAGATGAGATACCCACTTTGAGGAGATCTCTTTCAAAATAGTTGGAACCTTTTCCCAGGGACCTACCCAATAGTAAATTGCATATTTTTGAAGTAGGGACCAAAATTCTATCCGTGTGTTTCATTTACACCCCTTTAATCTACTTTGACTTAAATCATGCACATGAAATTGATAGGCTTAAAATATTCAGAGAGAATGTTACCCCTTTTCTCATAGTTTAATAAAGCTTTTTCAAGAAAGGAGGAAACATTGGGATTTCCAAGAAACATGGAATACATGATCTTTTACCCTTTTGAAATCTTGTTTCTTTAAATAAACAGATGCAAATTCAATGATTTTAGGAAGCAAAGAAAAAGGAATACAAATGAAAACATCAAAGCATTTAAACACTAACCAATACACAAAGAAGAATTGTGCCTTCTCTTTCTATTTTTTAAATACACTACATTTCCCATTGACTATCCACTTATGGAGATCTCCACAAATGTACAGTAGTATTTTTTCACTTTCATTGTAAATACCATCAGCCAAAATGACTGTTTAGTTCACCAATTGGCATGTTACAATATCATAATATCTAGTCACTTTGGACTCTTCCCATATTTCATCCTTCCAGCTTTTATTTTCATATTTCACAAATGTGTCTGTCCCTGCAGAATTGTAGCTGGGCATGCTGATGTCACTTTAACTTATATGCATGCATCAGTGATTATCTTATAACATTCCTCATATTATTGCATGTTCTTCAAAGACAGAAATTGAATCCTTGATCTCTTTAGCAATGACCCACAGCACCTAAAGCAATGTTCTGTTTTTTGTGCATGTTCAATGGAGATTAACTTATTCTGGGTAATGTCATCTCCTTTATACAGAGGAAAAATGATAAGTATATTTCTAGGTATTTTATTTCATTGTGTGGGTTTGGAGCTGTTAGTATTTTCCAGTATTTTTTGGAGAAATTTTGAAAAAGAATACTAAGATCATACTTATGTGGCAAAATGCTGACATTATATGTGCTTTTTTCTTGAGTTGATCTAGGAGTGAGGGATATAGGATGATAATTAGCATTTATAAAGTGTTTAAAGATTTATAAAGTATTTTACATGTATCATCAGGTATGATCTCTACAACAATCATTTGAGTTAGGTGTTATTTTTATCTCCATTTTAGAGATAAAGACCTGAGTCTCAGAGAGAATGAATTGCCCCAAATTAAATAAAATTAAAGAGAAGAATTAAATCCAGATTTTATGACTGGAGACCTGATACTTTTTTTCTGCTATACAATTCTGCTATCCTTTTTGCTAATATAATTGCTGTTAACTGTGATGTTTGCATTTTGATAAGATTATTTCATATAAAAATTAATAATTATTAATCTGAGTCTTTTAAATCATTCTGTCCAGGACAACAGATATTCTCAATTAATAGTGACTTTATCCAGTGAACCAGGCTTTAAATTCTTTGAATTCATTCACTAGCAATTAACTGATTAACAACAGATGCTTCCAAAATCATGTTATATGTTAAAAATGTCCAATTTATCTTTCTACTTTTTATTTTTGGAGTGCATATATTCAAAGATTGATTAAGATATTATTGAAAGCCTGTGGAACACTAAACATTCTGACTTTATATAGACTACTGAAAAAAGAGAAAACATAAACTGATGCTGTAAAATGTATTTTCACACAACCAGCTTTTGTCTCCACATTGTTAAAAGAGACCCTTTCCAGAGAAATGACACTTTCAATTAACTTTAAGAATTCAAAGGCCTTCAATGGAAGTATATATATATATATATATATATATATATATATATATATATATATATATATATATTTGAACAAACAAAATGTATGTTTGTGGACTCAACAGAGTTAAGTTATATAATAATTACTTTGAAGAAATACAAAATAAGGAAACTATCAACATACTTACTTTGTTGATTTTTGCTTTTTTTCCTCTCCAAGTCTGAAAACTTATATCTCATTCTGACCTAACTCTCTACTTTGAGGTAGGAGTCATGTATTATTGGTCCTCTGAAGTTATTTTGTGAATCATGCATTAAAGTCTTTTCTTTCACATTATTCTACATGCTATATTTCTCTTAAATCATTTCTGTTACATTATTACCATAGGATCATTAATTTATACCTGGAAGAATCATTAAAGTTCACCAAATCCAATTCTTTCATTTTACAGATGAGGAAACTGAGGTATATACATAAGTGACAATTCTTTGCCTCAGTTGTTTACCTAGTCTTAATCACTGATTGGGTATGGTCTCAGTAAAACTGTTGAAGACCTTAATGTAAAAAAAAAAATAAAATAAAATAAAGCCAAAGTCTCCCATTGCATAAAGAGCCAATCTCCAGTCATGCTGATCTACATCTGGACCATCTACATTGGACCCTGATGACTCGAGAAAAAAAAAGTGAGCCAGGTGACCTTGCACAGCTCTCCCTCACTTATATCCAATTCAATTATACATTATCTTGGCATTACTTCTCTGATATCATGGTCCTCTTTGAAAATAAAGTATGAACAAGTGTCAGAGAATAAAAGAAAATAAGCTCAGGGTCAAACAAGTATTTGAGGTAAGACTGGAACTCAGTTCTTCCCAATTCTAAGTCTCTCTCCATTACTATATAATCTATATTCCCCATATAAATTGTCCTTATTTTTGCCAATGAGAAGAAATCCAATGAAAGCCTAGATAAAATACTTAGAATATTCACCATATGCTCAGCTTGATTTCAGCTTGATCAATCCTATTACTAACTAAAAGTGATGGAAGTTTTGTTCTTTACTTTTGTTTCAGTGTGTGTGTGTGTGTGTGTGTGTGTGTGTGTGTGTATGTATGTATGTATGTATTCTTTGTTTCCTATTGGTGGTGACAAAAATCCTTTTAACTGGCTGTATGTGTATATAAAAGACATGACTAGAGGAAATATATGGTGGCAAGAAAGACAAAAAATGTTCTATGACTTGAGAATAAGCTAGTAGCTACTGCTGCCACTGACTGCCATATTGCCTCACCAAGGCTATCATCCAGCCTTCAACTCATCTCCTGGAGCCTCTATTATTGTTGTATCTGTTCTTTCTTAGAGGGATAAGTATCACAGGGAATAAATAAATCAGATTATGATGTTATAAACTTCAGAAGCTCAGAAATATGATAAAGGACTCAACAGAAATATCCATCAGTAGAATTTGAGCCATGGAAGTACCAGGTCTCAGAAGCCAATGATGTGACCTAGTCTAACAGTGAATTGATCAAGTGGCTAAGCTTATCTGTCAACCAAAGAATAATTCCTATGCTGAATCCAAAAGTGATCTTCAAGGTTGGGCATAGAGAGGGTGAAGAAATGTTTTATAGCAAATGCTTTAGATTTGAGCCCACTTTTTTAAAGTACTAAGTGGGTGGGTATTCAGAATGTGACATTCACTGATCAGTGGACACCCATTTTCCTTCTAGCTCTTTCATGATTCAACCCCAAGGACTCCTGATAAAGCATAATATCTGCCTCCAGAGAAAGAACTGACATTGACTGAAGCATGCTATTTTTTAAAACTTTCTTTCATTCTTTTATTCTATTCAAAACTTATTGTATGATGACTAATGTGGAAATGTTTTACATGGATAACATATATTAGATTGCTTACTATTTCAAGGGAGGGGAGAAGAAGAGGAAAAAGGGAGGGACATAATTTAGAACTCAAAAATTTAAAATATATATTTTAAGAATTATTTTAATATGCAATTGGGGTAAAAACGAAATATTATTTTAAAAAATCCAGAACAACTTGTGGCTAAAATGTTGGGTCACTTATTTAGTCAGAATTTGTTATAAATGAAATATAAAGGTGGTTTAAACCTAATTTTTACCAAATTTTTTTCTAGTTTTCCTAACACATGTGTACAAATGGGGAGTTTTTTTTCTGTAATAGTTTATATACTTGGATTTTATTAAACATAAGATAAAAGCTTTAACTAGGGGATTCAGCTTAAGTAAATCCTAATCACTTCTCAAATAAAGACATGTATGTCAATGTTAAGTTGAGGGAGAAAATATACACATATCTTCATGAAAGCAGGGGAAAATAGAAGTTGGGATTTGTAGATGTACTATGTCAGAGAAGATGATGGATTGGGAAAAAACTTGATCAGGCAATAAAAAGGAATTCCATGAAAGAATGTCAGTGAATTTCAACAGAAAGCTTATGGAAGAAAAGAAAATGGAACTATAGAGTCCAAAAAACCCTAGTTAAAAACAAAGTTTTAAGTTGTGAATTGGGTGTACTTATAAACTCTTTATTCCTAATCAGAATACATCATCAATTTCAAGGCTTCAATTTCTTCTGTAAATGAGGGATTTAACTTCTAAAGTTCTTTCCATCTCTAATTCTTAATATCTTATTAGATAATAAGGAGAATCAAAGTTCTGATATTTCTCTCAGAATGGAGTATTAACAATCATTTCACCTAAAGGTGTGAGAGGGAAAGATGTTTGCCAATTCCAACCAACACATTCTAATCCCAGGTAAAATGTCAGTTTAAGTGAATTTCAGTAGTGGCTCATTCTCCCTTTCCTATTGTATCACTCTCTTGAGTGCCTTCCTAGGAAGCTGAGAATGAGAAGAGTATACATAACATTTAATTCTTACCAGCTAACTTCATGGTTTAATAGCTAAATCTATGGTCAACCAGTTTCTAGCTTCCTCCAAACTCAGAAATCCCTGCTTTCACCTTAGCAAGACTATTTCTGTAATTTCATTTTAAATTATCTCCTTGAGACCAATTACATTGTCAGTTGATCCCCATAGGTTTTTTCTTATATATGTCTTTATCTTCAGTATGTCCCCACAGGTAACACTACAAATTAGTTTGAATTCCACAGGTAATTAACTTATCACTCCATTGTTACAATGTGTATAATACCAAAGAGTATTCTCTGTGTCATAGAATATCATGATTAGAAAGTATATCATGTTACATAATCCTAGTTATACTTGTATAGGTATCCCTTCTAAAATAAAAATGAATAGATGAATGAAAACAATTATTAAGTACATAGTATTTGCCAAATCCTGTAATGACTGCTGGAGATATAAATACAAAGGTGAAATGACCCTTGCCTCAAGGAGTTTATATTTTAACATGATGAGATAACACATAGAAGGGAGTGATTAATAGGGTTATTTGGGAGTGGAAAGCTACCTGGATTATGAATGTTTCTGGGGACACAGCTATGACTCCCGACTTAGAAAGTAAGGTAATGAGTAAGGGAGAGGGAAAGACAGTTCGGTTCCAGTATAGTATCATGATGGAGTAAAGTGAATTGTGTCTGGATCTGGGCTTAAAAAAGATGAATAAAGCAATCTGCTGTCAGATAAATAGGTTCTTAGGGCAACAGTTCTAAGTATGCAAAGGTCAAATCCTCCAGGCCTTGGTTTCTGGTTTGAGCACAGAGATGACTAAGGAAGAGATAGTTGAGAAGTGAAAACCATTCAGGTAGAGTGATCATCCTCCTTCTGCATGAAGACTTAAATGATAGAGATTTCACTTTTCCCTCAAGGAACCAATTCCAGTTTTGGACAGCTTTAATTGTTATCAAAATTTTCCTTAAATGGAATTCAAATTCACCTCTCTATAATTATACCAATTGTACTTTCATCTAAGGCCCTGCAAAAGAAGGCCAATTCATAGTCTTCAGGAAAACCTTTCAGATATTTAAAGATAGTTATCATTCCCACCCTCAATAAACAATCCCCCATTTTTTCCAAAATTTAATGGCCCTGGTTCCTTCAACCAGTCTTCCTATGGATTTGTTTTTCCCCCAACATTCTGGAGCTCCAATGCTCTTCCTAGTTTCCACCTTTGCAAATTTGGATTTAAACATATTTATAAGAATTTATTTTTAGTAAGATCTCTTCTGCTACCATATTCATCCTTCTCATAGGTGAAATAGACGATTTAAAAACTGTGTGGAATTCAATGTTAAATAAATCATATGTATCATTTTGTAATCATTATGTAATCCTCATATCCTATTATATATACAATAGCAAAAAAAAAAAAAGTGTGTATCTAAAAAGGAGTACCTAAGGACCAAGGTAAGCCATTCTGAATTAGCCTATCCTCTGTTAAAGTCAATAGTAATCTGAAAGGTGGTATGATACAATTGAATAATCACTGGGCTCAGAATCAGAAATCTTGGGTTCCAAAATGGCTCTGACATATGCTAGCTATGGTCCTATGGGCAAATGGTTAATATGCTAATGATATGGGCATATAAATGTGGCCTTCTGAAGACAATGTTCCTTTCCATGTGATTTCACTCATTAATGAATTCCTCATGACTAGATTATTATAATGGACTCCTAAATTACCTCCCTGCCTCTAACCTTTCCCTCTTCCAATTCATCCTAAATTGTTTAATTATCTACTGAACAATTTTGCTTTTATCAATCTCTTGCTGAAAAACCTTTCAATGGCTTTCCATTGCCTATAGAATAGAGTCCAAGAAAGCTTCTTATTGTGAGAATAAGGTTCTACCAAAGAAAGCTACCCTCCTTTTCAGTTTACGCCCTTCATTTTAGAAAATCTAAGATTTTTGTCATTTGCCATGCAAAACATGGGGTCTATATCAAATAACATATGATCATACATCATCATAATACATGAGTTTTTATTATCATGCATAGATTTAGGGCCAGAATGTAATTTAGAGATTCTCTAGTCCAGGGGTTCTTAAATATTTTATGAGTATCATACATAGTTTTGGCACTCTAATGAAAACTATGAACCTTTTCTCAGAACCTTATTTTTAAAATGCATAAAATTGAATACAAAGGATTACAAAAGAAATCAATTATATTCAGTTAATCATCTATCTATCCATTTATCGATCTAAACAATTTCATACAGACTTTAAATTCAAAATTCCCAATTAAATTCAATCTCACAATGAATTGATATTTCTTTTACCTAAAATACTGTCATCCCCACCATTTCCTCTCTCACTGTTCAAGCCCTACCCTACTTTTGATGTTCTTCAAATGTTATATTTTCTGTGGAATTTTCATGGATTACTACAGCTGTGAGTGACCAGTCCTTGAATATGAACTAAATGTGGATATATAAACTTGTGTGTATATATTCTTAGTGAGCAATCATTTGTTCATATGTCTTTTTTCCTTTAATAGAGAATAACCTTTTTGAGAACAGGGACTTTATCCTTGTTTTGTTTCCAGTGTCAAAGCTTGGTGTACTATAGCTGGCAAATGATTAATAAAATTATTAAATGAATGATTTCTAAGAAGAATTTTTTTTTGCTGGTGGAGGAGATATTTGGGGCTGATGGTCCCTGTGGTATCTATGGAATCATGCATCATGAGTACTGATTGCTCCCCCTTTTCTTAAGACCAGTTCAAATGGTTAAGGAATCTTTTAGTTTGTCTCAGTGATACTAAATTGTGTGAAGTATAGGTTTTACCCTCTCCTGTTGTAGGATAAATATCCATTTCAGTGTCTTTTATTTTCTTTTTTTAAAAGTTCCTCAACAAAAGAAAAAGTGAATCTTCTTCATTTCCCAGAACTGGTTACAACTTGCCTAAAGAGAATGTTTTGATTTTGGTTATTTTGCTTAGCTGCATTACATTAACATTCCCAAATACAGACTTTTTAATGTGCTAATCTTGGGGAGGCAAAAAAAATCAACATTCAAATCGTAATTATTTAGAAAGTAAATTGATCAATTTGTCCTAAGCTCCATGAAGATGAACTGAGGTCAATCCACTTTGCCTATTAAGATTTTGAAGATATCTGGTTGGATTACTTTCACAGTAAAAGCCTGTTTTCCACTGGGGTTTAGTAAGGATTAAAAAAAAAAAAAAGCTTAAGCTCTACTGTTAACCTTAGGAAAAACAAACTTTTAATACAATTGCATTTTGTTGAATCTCAACAAACTGTCCATGTAAATAACCTCCATGTTATTAGTATTTTTAGTAGCGTGATGTTCCTTTTGATGAAAGGAAAACTATTGCTAACTAAACATATTTAAAGTGAGCCAATTTGACACCCCAAGGAAAGAAAGGAAGGAAGGAAAGGGGAGACAGACAGACAGAAAGACAGACACAGAGACAAAGAAAGATAGACAGATAAAGAGAGATAGAAAGAAAAAAAAAGAAAGGAAGAAAGGAACGAAGAAAGCAAAGAAAGAGAAAGTAAGAAAGATGATTATTCTCAGGATATTTTGTTTGAGAAGCAAGTTATTCTATCATACGCTTTACGTAAAAGCAATAAGAACATGAATATTAAGCAAATATTTTTAAAGTGCCCTATGTGAAAGGTACTGGTAAATATTAACCAGTACAAAGTTTATAAAGTGCTTTGCAAAGCACATTACATGTAATACTTCACTTTATCCTCACAACAATCCTATGAAGTTAATACTATTATTTTCTCTGTTTCACAGCTGAGGAAACTTAGGAGAAGTTAAATGATCTGTGCAGGGTCATGTAGCTCTTAAGTTTCTGAAACAGTATTTGAACCTGACTCTTTTTATCACTCTAGCCACTGTACCATCTAGCTGCATTGCTACCAAAGGAACCACAAATTTTTAAAAAGGACAAAGTAATTATCTACAAGAAATTTAAATTCTATTTGAGAGGTTTTGAGTGCCCTAGTAACTGGGAGGCAGTATGCTACATTGTGGGAAAAACCACTGATTTTGGAATCCTCAGAAGAGGACCTGAGTTCAAATTCCAGTTCTGTCACTGACTACCTGTCTCTTTCAACAGGTTTGTTAACAGTACTTCTTCTCAGATTTATCTTCTCTTAAATAACTAGTTTGTACAAAATGACAGTAAAGGTACCTTCCAGCTCCAGATCAATGACCCTATAATGCAAATAAGAGCCTGCTCATATTCATATAAGACACCATACAGGGTATCCTAATAGATTTAAAGAAGAAAACATTAACCTGGGGTTGACAGTCTTGAATGATAAGAAAATTCTCAGCAGAGGGAGAGAGAAGATTGAGGAAGAGGTAGAACTTCTGTGGAGGATGAGGGTCGATGTGAAGAAAGACACAAACTACAGAGAGTAGGATGAGTTTGAAGGAGACAATGCAGATTCTTTTGGCGAGTGTAAAGAGTATTTTAAAATGGGCACTATGAAATATACTGGAAATATAATTTGGACTGAAATTGTGAAAAATCTTGGATACTCAGCTAAGGAGTTTGCGCTTTATTCAGTAGGTGATCAAGAGTGACTGGAATCATTTGAAGAAGGAATCATATGGTCAGACCTGTGCAGCAAAATGAAAATTGGATTGGAGAAAGGGTTAATTAGAAGCAGGGAAACCAAAGTGAAGCATAATAAAACAGACCAGGTGAAAGGTGATTAGAGACTAAACTAAGCTGGTGGCAATGGAATTAGAAAGGAGATTACTGAGAGGGACATTCAACTATCACAAAAAATACTCACAGAAATGGGGAAAGAGTTTAGATTTTCATTTCCTTGACTATCCTATGGCATGGGGACTATACTTAGAGACCCGGTGTCCTCTTACAATAAATTAAGACAGATCAAAGGAGAAAACTTCTGAGCTGAGTTTGACACAGGACAGTCCCCTGATAGTTTAGGTTCAAATATTACAACAAAATGAGACACTCTTAGGTCATCTAACAGTTAGTAGTAGGAGAAATATTTTGAATAAGAATGAGCGTGGAGGACACCTGGAGTTGATTCAGCTGAGCAAAGTTTCCTTTTCTAGTTACCTATTATGACCCAGAAGCCAAGCATCAGAGGGCTTCTGGAACTCTTTGTGCCTACTTTGTACTTAAGTAATGATGAAGTGATTTAGCAGACTTAGACTTTAAACACGTGAAACAACCAAATCTTAAGAAATATCTCTTTTTAAAATTTATTTATTATTTATTTCATTTTTATTTTTCTTTATTAAAGCTTTTTATTTTTCAAAACACATGCATGGACACTTTTTTAACATTAGCCCTTACAAAACCTTGTGTTCCAATTTTCCCTCCTTTCTCCCACACCTTCCCCTAGATATTAAGTAGTTCAATATATGTGAAACATGGTAGAAATATATGTTAAATCCTATATGTCATACATATTTATAAAGTTATTTTGCTGCACAATAAAAATCAAATCAAACCAGTAGAAAACAAGAAGAAGAAGGAGAAGAAGGAGGAGGAGGAGGAGAAGAAAATGCAAGCAAGCAACAACAAAAAGAGTGAGAATGCTATGTTGTGTTCCACATTCTGTACCATGATTCTCTCTCTTAGTGTAGCTGGTTCTCTTCATCACTAAACAATTAGAACTGATTTGAATCAAAGGGTATGCACAGTTTGATAACTTTTTGGGCATAATTCCAGATTGTTCTCCAGAACGGTTGGATTATTTCACAACTCCACCAACAATGTATCAGTGTCCCTGTTTTCCCACATCCCCTCCAACATTCATCATTATTTGTTCCTGTCATCTTAGCCAATTTGACAGGTGTGTAGTGGTATCTCAGAGTTGTCTTAATTTGCATTTCTTTGATCAATAGTGATTTGGAACACTTTCATATGAGTGGAAATAGTTTCAATTTCATCATCTGAAAATTTTCTGTTTATATCCTTTGATCATTTATCAATTGGACAATGGCTTGATTTCTTATAAATTAGAGTCAATTCTCTGTATATTTTGGAAATGAGCCCTTTATCAGAACCTTTAACTGTAAAAATATTTCCCAATTTGTTACTTCCCTTCTAATCTTGTTTGCATTAGTTTTGTTTGTACAAAAGCCTTTTAATTTGATGTAATCAAAAATTTTCTATTTTGTGATCAATAATGATCTCTAGTTCTCCTCTGGTCACAAATTCCTTCCTTCTCCACAAGTCTGAGAGGTAAACTATCCTATGTTCTTCTAATTTATTTATGATCTCTGTGCATACTCTTTGATCCAGCAGTGCTACTACTGGGCTTATATCCCAAGGAAATACTAAAGAAGGGAAAGGGACCTGTATGTGCCAAAATGTTTGTGGCAGCCCTTTTTGCAGTGGCTAAAAACTGGAAAATGAATGGATACCCATCAATTGGAGAATGGTTGGATAAATTATGGTATATGAATGTTATGGAATATTATTGTTCTGTAAGAAATGACCAACAGGATGAATACAGAGAGGCTTGGAGAGACTTACATGAACTGATGCTGAGTGAAATGAGCAGAAGCAGGAGATCATTATACACTTCAACAATGATACTGTATGAGGATGTATTCTGATAGAAGTGGATATCTTCAACATAGAGAAGAGCTAATCCAATTCCGATTGATCGATGATGGACAGAATCAGCTACACCCAGAAAAGGAATACTGGGAAATGAGTGTAAACTGTTAGAAATTTTTGTTTTTCTCCCAAGGTTATTTTTACCTTCCGAATCCAATTCTTCCTTTGCAACAACAACAACAACAACAAAATTTGGTTCTGCTCATGTATATTGTACCTAGTGTATACTATAACATATTTAATATGTATGGGAATGACTGCCATCTAGGGGAGGGAGTGGAGGGAAGGAGGGGAAAAATTCAGAACAGAAGGGAGTACAAGGGATAATGTTGTGAAAAATTACCTATGCATATGTACTGTCAAAAATGTTATAATTATAAAATTAATTTAAAAAATTAAAAAAAGAACTGGTTTGAATCAACTCATTGTTGAAAAGAGCCACGTCCATCAGAAGTGATCATCATATGATCTTCTTGTTGCCATGTATCATGATCTTGCTCACTTCACTTTGCATCAGTTCATGTAGGTCTCTCCAAGCCTCTTTGAAATCAACCTGCTGATCATTTCTACAGAACAATTATATTATATAATTATAACATGCATGTATCATAATATATTCGGCCATTCTCCAACTCATGGGCATCCATTCAGGTTCCAGTTTCTAGCCCCTACAAAATGGGCTGCCACAAATATTTTTGCACATGTGGGTCCCTTTCCCTCCTTTAAGATTTGAGGAATATCTTAATAAATACTGGCATACTTCTGAGATATTGTGGATTTAGTTCTAGACTATTGCAATAAAGCAATTATCTCAGTAAAACAAGTTATATGAACTTTTTGGTTCCCAGTGCATGCAAAAATAATGTTTATTCTATACTGTGTTATCATGTATTATTGTCTAATAAACAATGTACATATCTTAATTTAAAAAAATACTTATTATCGTCTGTTTTCTCAGAGAGTCATAATCTTTTTGCTAGTGGAGGATCTTGCCTAGATATTGATAGCTATTAACTAATCAGGATGGTGTTTCCTGAAGGCTGAGGTGGCTGTGGCAGTTTCTTAAAATAAGGAAACAGTGAAATTTGTCACACTGATTGACACTTCTTTTCATTTGAACACTTAGAGCCCATTGTAGAATTATTAATTGGCCAAATTTCAACATCATTCTGTTTCTGGGAATAGGGAAGCCCAAGGAGAGGGAGAAAAACTGTAATATTACTTTGTTGGAGCAGTCAGGACACACACATGTATGGATTAAGTTTGCCATTTTATATGAGAATTACAATAGTAGCATCAAAGATCAATGATCACCTGTCACCATATCAGATATAATGATGAAAAAGTTTGATATATTATAAGAATTACAAAAATGGAGACACAATGTGAGCATATGTTATTGGAAAAAGATACCAATAGACCTGCTCAATGCAGGGTTGCTGCAAACTTCAATTTGTAAAAAATTCCATATCTGCCAAGTGCAATAAAGCAAAGCACATTATAATGAGGTATACTTAGAGATTTAAAGGAAAACTTAATCTACATTATACACTGAAACAACAAGAATATGAGGATCAATCCTGATGGACATAATTCTCTTCAACAATGAGATGATTTGTTCAGTGATGAAGAGAGCCAATTAAACTGAGAAATTAATTAATCAAATAAATACCTTACTTTTTATTAATTTTTAACTTTTATTAACTACTATGTGCAAAGCTTTTCCTGCACTAAAGAGATTCATGTTCTTACTCCTGTACTCAGGTAAGGAGTAAAGGTGGCAAAAGTGAGACCAGAAAACTGTCCTTGGAAAGTTGAGGAAGAATAGAATACTTGTTCTGGAGCTAATTAGAAGACTAATTTAGATATAGTGTTTAAGTATAGGTTTTAAGAGTGAAGTTCAAGAGTTGATTATTCCTCAGCCAAGGCTTACAACATTCCATCAGGTAGCTATAAGTTGAAGTTAAGTAATTTGAAGCAAAGAAGTTGAATGAAAAAATGATTCGAAGAGACCAGGTTTCAGGGTGGAATGGGGGTGGAGCTGAAATAATATTGGGAGAAGAATATGATAAATGAAGCAGGAATATCAGCAGGGAATTCCTGCTGGACAACTAATTTGGGGTTGACTGTTGCTTACTGACTAATGGGTTGAATCAGATATGTTTTTAAAGTGGGCAGGCCTTCGAGCTTAGTATTTATAGGGATATCTAGAGATTGATGTCAATAGTTGTCAGGTAGGTTAATGATTTAGATTAGTGGGAATATTGAAGAGCAATAGAACAGGAATGTAGGTATCAGCTTGGATTATAGTCATGAGGAAGTACTAAGCCTGAAAAGTGACTATAACACTGAGATATAGTTGATAGGGCTGAATTTGGAATGGAAGAATCA